>NC_068454.1:28647935-28947935 GCF_023373465.1 Oncorhynchus keta
TATATCAAATTTTGATTAACTACATGACATTGATTTTGAGACATGAATACTTTATTATACAGTACCAGTCAAAGGTTTGGACACCTACTCATTCCAGGGTTTTTCTTTATTTTGACTATTTCTACATTGTAGAATAATAGTGAAGACGTCAAAACTATTAAATAACACATATGGAATCATGTAGTAACCCAAAAAGTGTTAAACAAATCAAAATATATTTTATATTTTTGGTTCTTTAAACCCTTTGCTTTGATGACAGCTTTGCACACTCTTGGTATTCTCTCAACCAGCTTCCAGTCACCTGGATTGCATTTCAATTAACTGGTGTGCCAATCAGTTGTGTTGTGACACGGTAGCGGTGGTATACAGAAGATACCTCTATTTGGTAAAAGACTAAATCCATATTATGGCAAAAACAGCTTAAATAAGCAAATAGAAACAACAGTCCATCATTACTTTAAGAGATGAATGTCAGTCAATGCGGAACATTTCAAGAACTTTGAACGTTTCTTCAAGTGCAGTCACAAAAACCATCAAGCGCTATGATGAAACTGGCTCTCATGAGGACCGCCACAGGAAAGGAAGACCCAGAGTTACCTCTGCTGCAGAGGATAAGTTCATTAGAGTTACCAGCCTTAGAAATTGCAGCCCAAATAAATGCTTCAGAGTTCAAGTAACAGACACATCTCAACATCAAGAGGAGACTGCGTGGATCAGGGCTTCATGGTCAAATTGCTGCAAAGAAACCATTACTAAAGGACACCAATAAGAATAACAGACTTGCTTGGGGCAAGAAACACGAGCAATGGACATTAGACTGGTGGAAACCTGTCCTTTGGCCGGATGAATCCAAATGTGGGTCACAACTTCCGCTGAAGTTGGTGCCTCTCCTTGTTCGGGCGGCGTTCGGCGGTCGTCGTCACCGGCTTTCTAGCTGCCACCTATCCACATTTCTTTTTCCATTTGTTATGTCTTGATTGTACACACCTGGTTCCCATTATGTTATTATTATTTTCCTATTTAACCTTCTGGTTCTCATTATGTTTTGTGCGTGATTGTTCCTGTTTTGTGTTAGTCTTGTGTGTTAGGGTTTGTTATCCCTACGTAGATTTATGGTACTGTTTATATTTCCAGACTAAAGTACGTTATTTTTACTCAGTTCTGTTTCCTGCGCTCCATCCTCACCTATACACCGCTGACAATGTGAGATGTTTGGTTCAAACCGCTATGTCTTTTTGAGACGCAGAGTAGGTGAACAGATGACCGCATGTGTGGTTCCCACCATGAATAATTGAGGAGGAGGTGTGAGGGTGTTGGGGTGCTTCGCTGGTGACACTATCTGGGATTTATTTAGAATTCAAGGCACACTTAACCAGCATGGCTACCACAGCATTCTGCAGGAATGCGCCATCCCATCTGGTTTGCGCTTAGTGGGACTACCATATGTTTTTCAACCGGATAATGACCCAACACACCTCCAGGCTTGAGATGGCTTGGGATGAGTTGGACCTCAGAGTGAAGGAAAAGCAGCCAACATGTGCTCAGCACATGACTGTTGGAAAAGCATTCCAGGTGAAGCTAGTTGAGAGCATGCCAAGAGTGTGTAAAGGGTGCCTACTTTGTAGATTGTCAAATATAAAACATGTTTGGATTTGTTTAACACTTTTTTTTGGTTACTACATGATTCCATATGTTATTTCATAGTTTTGATGTATTCACTATTATTCTACAATGTATAACAGTGTAAAAAATAAAGTAGGTGTGCACAAACTTTTGACTGGTACTGTAAATGAAATTAAACTGTTCCACCAAAAATGTTAATGTGCAAATCATAATTGGGACGCAGATCAGTAAAAACTGTACGATAACATGGCACTCAAAATGGGAAAGGTTGCCGAACGCTGCTGTAGCCTATTACCGGCAACTTCAGGAGCGTGAAGGTAGAATCTGAGAAGGACAGCAGGAGGGGGAGACACGTTTTTTTTGTTCTGGTTAGGCTATATTGATCTCTCGTTTACCCTCTTTAGTAATTTATTTTTATTTACAGTGCTTAAAGCATCAGACAAGCTCAGTAGATATTTGAGGTCGACAGATTATGATTTTTCAACTCCGATTATTGAAGTACCAAAAAAAGCCTATAACCAATTAATCGGCCTAATTTGAAATAATGACAGTTACTGAATGAACAATGAACACTTTTATTTTAACTTAATATAATACCTAAATAAAATCTATTTAGTCTCAAATAAATAATAAAACATGCTCAATTTGGTTTAAATAATGCAATAACAGTGTTGGAGAAGAAAGTAAAAGTGCAATATGTGCCATGTAAAAAAGCTAACGTTTAAATTCCTTGCTCAGAACATATGAAAGCTGGTGGTTCAATATTCCCAGGTCTTTAATATTCCCAGTAAAGAAAAATGTGTTTGCAGTCGACTATTTCTCTCTGTACCATTTGTATTTCATATACCTTTGACTATTTGCTGTTCTTATAGGCACTTAGGTACTGCCAGCCTAATCTCAGGAGTTGATAGGCTTTAAGTCATAAACAGCGCTGTGATCAAGCATTGCTAAGAGCTGTTGGCATACGCAATAAGGTTTGAATTAATGCTTACGAGCCTGCTGCTGCCTACCACCGCTCAGTCAGACTGCTCTATCAAATCATAGACTTCATTATAGTATAATACACAGAAATACGAGCCTTAGGTCATTTAATATGGTCAAATCCGGAAACTATCATTTCGAAAACAAAACATTGGTTCTGTATTTCACTGAAAGAACAGTTCCGTATTTTATCGAACGGGTGGCAACCCTAAGTCTAAATATTGCTGTTACATTGCACAACCTTCAATGTTATGTCATAATTACCTAAAATTCTGGCAAATTAGTTCGCAACGAGCCAGGAGGCCCAAACTGTTGCATATACCCTGACTCTGCGTGCAATGAACTCAAGATACAACATTGCAAGAGAAGTGACAGTTTCCCTAGTTAATATTGCCTGCTAACATTAATTTATTTGAACTAAATAAGCAGGTTTAAAAAAAAAAATACTGCTGTGTATTGATTTTAAGAAAGGCATTGATGTTTGTGGCATGTACATTCGTGCAACGATTGTGCTTTTTTCGCAAATGTGCCTTTTGTTAAATCATCACCCGTTTGGCGAAATAGGCTGTGATTTGATGATTAATTAACAGGCACCACATTGATTATATGCAACGCAGGACAAGCTAGTTAACCTAGTAATATCATCAACTATGTGTAGTTAACTAGTGATTATGTGAAGATTGATTGTTTTTTACAAGATAAGTTTAATGCTAGCTAGCAACTTACCTTGGCTCCTTGCTGCACTCGCGTAACAGGTAGTCAGCCTGCCACGCAGTCTCCTCGTGGAATGCAATGTAAACGGCATCCAAAAATGCAGATTACCGATTGTTATGAAAACTTGAAATTGCCCCCAATTAATTGGTCGACCTCTACTACATATAGTTGATTTTATTCAAACATATGGTGAGTCTATATAAAATTTAGACAACTCTATTGACCAATATCTTTTTTTTGTCGTGGACAGCCCTAATCAATTCTATCCATTCTATGTCGACTCGGCCAGTAGCATGGGAAAAAAGGAACATTTAGGCCTATTTTCCATGGTAGCATTGGCTTTTAAGAACATGCAGTGGTGGGTGCAACAACGAAACCTTGTCAGTCCAGGAGCCAGTCTAAACAAAGCTAGTAAAGCCTGATCTCATAGGGTTGTGTCCTTATCCTTGATCTACTGTACCTTACCAGGTTAGCTAAGTATCTCCATTTCTGGTATAGAGTGACGCTACAGTTCACTCATGGTGGTGGTAGGATGGGGCCTAGCCTAGGTCACTAAACTCTCACCTGATCGGTCTCTGTCTGCAAAGGTATTTGAGGTGGAGAATGTGTTTGGGCAGCTATAGATGCCCCTTGTCTTTCTAAAGATCTTGAGAACCACACAATATTGTCCCAAAATGACATCCTGTCTCAATGAAAATAGTTTTCTTATTCCTAAATTGTACAGACTATGGTGGTGTTCTTAGTATTCTAGTAGATGTTCATGTTCCTATCATCCTCTTGATGCCTTCTTCCTGTGTCCCCAGCTGTTCACTCTGGAGGAGAGGAGGAGGGCGTGTCTGGAGGACCTGGCCACCCTGATCCAGAAGATCTACCGGGGGTGGAAGTCTCGTACTCACTTTCTGCTGCTGAAGAAGAGCCAGGTGGTGGTGGCAGCCTGGTACCGCAGATATGCAGTGAGTTAGATTGTCTCTACTATGCACACACGAACACATACAGAACGTCATGCCGGTTCAAATGTTTAAGATATGAGTGCATCTGTCTGTGGGAGCACAATCTGATCCAAATATAGCATGCATCGGTCAGAAAATGGATTGTTACAGATCGGTGGTTCACTAAAATGTTTTACTCAAATTACTTTCTACATTCATAAAATAGCATCTTTTGTGACAACTGCATCCTCTCTCATGTAACCATGTTGTAACCATGAACAACCCTTGGTAATATCAGTAGCCTAGTCAAACTGCTCGCTGTGAACAGCTTTGCGCACTGACCAACATGATGTAGGCCTATTCTTGATCAGCATTCAAATGTTTGTAAAATGGCTTGTGCAATATTAGGCTTTATTAGTTGAGTGGCAACCAATATAATTTGCTTGGTTATTTTGATCAAATGCGCTGTTGAAAATGGTGTTTTATTGGAATAAAGGTAGCCTAAGCTATCGCCATGGACACAACTCATCTGGCTATAGGTAGGCTATATGCTGATCGGGGTTTAGGCTACATTCAATTTTATTTTGATTGTTCAGGTTCACCATCATCAGTAGTTTTGCTTGAAACAATCGGTACATACGGTCATTTTTAGATATACAGCTTACAGATTATATTTTCATAAGTACAGAAATTGCTTTTGTTGCCCGCACTGCATGATCGAAGAAGAGAAGCTCACTCCAAATGAGTTGTCAAAACCATTCGATTATGAGACGTGGGTGAAATCCAAAGTTCTGCTATATATTAATTGTCTGTCAATGGCCATAACTGGTAGTGGGGTGGTAGAGGCCCAGTTTCCCTTATGGCTCCACTCAGGTATCTATATACATCATATATACTACCGTTCAAAAGTTTGGGACGCTTAGGAATGTCCTTGTTTTTGAAGGAAAAGCACTTTTTTTTTCATTTAAAATAACATGAAATTGATCAGAAATACAGTGTAGACATTGTTAATGTTGTAAATGACTGTTGTAGCTGGAAACTGCAGATTTTTTATGGAATATCTTCATAGGCGTGCAGAGGCCCATTTTATAAGCAACCATTACTCCTGTTCCAATGGCATGTTGTGTTAGTTAATCCAAGTTGATCATTTTAAAAGGCTAATTGATCATTAGAAAACCCTTTTGCAGTTATGTTAGCACGGCTGGAAACTGTTCTTCTGATTAAAGAAGCATTAAAACTGGCCTTCTTTAGACTAGTTGAGTATCGGGAGCATCAGCATTTGTGGGTTCGATTACAGGCTCAAAATGGCCAGAAACAAAGAACATTCTTCTGAAACTCCTCAGTCTATTCTTGTTCTGAGAAAGGAAGGCTATTCCATGCTAGAAATTGCCAAGAAACTGAAGATCTCATACAATGCTGTGTACTACTCCCTTCACAGAACAGCGCAAACTGTCTCTAACCAGAATAGAAAGAGGGGTGGGAGGCCCCGGTGCACAACTGAGCAAGAGGACAAGTACATTAGGGTGTCTAGTTTGAGAAGCAGATGCCTCACAAGTCCTCAACTGGCAGCTTCATTAAATAGTACCTGCAAAACACCAGTCTCAACGTCAACAGTGAAGAGGAGACTCCGGGATGCTGGCCTTCCTGGGGAGAGTGCCTGAGTTCTTTTGCCCAATCTTAATCTTTGCTTTTTATTGGCCAGTCTGAGATATGGCTTTTTCTTTGCAACTCTGCCTAGAAGGCCAGCATCCCGGAGTCGCCTCTTCACTGTTGATGTATTTACTGGTGTTCCAGCTACAATAGTAATGTACAACATTAACAATGTCTACACCCTATTTCTGATCAATTTTATGTTATTTTGATAGACAAGAAAAATCTGCTTCTCTTTAAAAAAAAAATAGAAATTTCTAAGTGACCCCAAACTTTTGAATGGTAGTGTACATATCTTATACACACCACACCACACCACACCACACCACACCACACCACACCACACCACACCACACCACACCACACACACACACACACACACACACACACACACACACACACACACACACACACACACACACACAGTCAGTTCAGACAGATCCAGCACAGAGAGGCCCAGCTCATCCATCAACAGCAGATTTTATTTTAAAATGGAAATTAATTCAACCAAATCGCACTGAATCATTTGATGCTAAAAAAAATGATTTCCATCATCGTATCGGAGCCCATGTATCTAGATGCATATCAAATCGTCTTGAAACTAGAAAGATGTGCATCCCTAATATGGTGGCTATAGAGCTTAGATGCCTGTAGTTCAATCTTACTTGTCAGTTAAGCTCAGTGTTTTTTTCCTTCCCCTGTTGCAGCAACAAAATAAATATCAGAAGATCAAGAGTGCTACACTAGTGATGCAGTCCTTCATCAGAGGGTGGAAGGTATGTCCATGTCCACATAACAGTTAAACACTATAAGAAAGCAAGTTTTCCTGTGATAGCGCTGTAGTAAAGGCATGTTTAAAAACAATGTTTTTTCTCCAGGCCCGCAACATCTTGCGGCAACTGAAATACGAAAAGAGATGCAAGGAGGCTGTGACTACCATTGCAGCGTACTGGCACGGGACTCAGGTACTGGCTCAAACACTACCTGATTTCAACATAATGATTAGACAATGTAAAGACAAGTATAGAATGATATTGGGAGGAAATGGATGAGCTGCTGATTATGGACATCCACTGCCTTTTGCTTTTGCAAGGTTTATCTGCCATAAAGCCAGGTAAGGAAATACAGTATTATAAGACAATGGATCTGCTCAGGTCTCCCAGCTATACTGAGAGCTAAACTAGAGCAATTTCACAGCTTTTTCCTTCTGGTCTTCTACTGTCGCTGATCTTACCACCGCTGCTTTTCTCATTCTCTTTTTCACTCTCTTCCTTCCCTCTCTAATTCTTCCCTCCTAACCTCCATCCTTCCACCCTCCTGGCCACCACCAGGCTCGGATGGAGCTGCGGCGACTAAAGACTGAGGCGCGGAATAAGCGTGCCGTGTCTGTCATATGGGCATACTGGCAGGGGACCAAGGTATTTAAGCCGGTTGCCGTTGTCATGTTTTGCCATCCCAGCTGTCCGTCATACTCCATGTCCCACCCCTCCTCTTGAAACTGACCAATTGAATGGCTCGTCATCGTTCCTCCATTGTCCCATTGGTCCACTAGCGTCCCTTACCAGTGTCTGGTGATTGACTCATCTGTTTTATTGTCCCTTCAATAGGTGTCATTTGAGGGATATTGGGTGGCTAACCTTATCCCACTAACATCTATTTAAACGTCTGTTTGCTAGTCCTCTGTTACTGTTATGGAGCCTCTCTTACATTCTATCTTTAGGAACAACTGCAAGTCCCACAACACAATTCTCCTTTCCATTCCCATGTCTATGTCTGTTGTTTTCTTGATGTTTGTCATTGCATTCCTCTGTAATCTGTTTTTATGAGAGACATGACGGATAGTACATGATAATGGACGTACAGTATCCAATCAGAATTAATATCACGTGTTCACTTTGATGTAATAATTCTGAGGACTGTGCTAAGAATAGACTGTATTCCATGTGCCATTACAGAAACACAAAGAGCAGGGTTAGGGTCATTTCCACTTAAATTCCAGTCAATTCAGGAAGTACACTGAAATTCCAATTCTCTTTAATGCTTTTCAATGAGGAACATTTGGAATTTGGTTTACTTACTGAATAGATTTGAATTTAAATGGAATTGGCCCAACCTTGCTAGGTATCTTCAGATCATATAGACTAATGGTCATAGCACATACCACCATTAGCACTTTATGGACTTTTAAAGTGCTATATGTTTTAGAGGCAACATATAATCATTTAAAACAGTCCATGCACAACATGTCATGTTTTATGGACATTTAACAAGGGATGCAGATCAACTCAGTCCTGCTATCCATTGAAAAACAACCTTTACAACTGTTTTGTAACTCTGCATGATCTTATCTAAAGGCTTTACAGCCACACTCACCAGATAATCGTCAAAGATCATGTATTGCTACATGTTGCATGACCAAAGCAGTCACGTGTGGCTTAATTTATCGACTAATCGTCCCATCTGATTGGTGGATCTAGTCTAGTTTCTTAGACTGGGCAAAGCCCACTGTAACTGGCACTGAATTGGAGTGGTGTCAGTGAGTTATGTGAGCTGTTGTACTAAAACAGACCATGCCAAGTAGTCACAAAGTTCAATGAATATAATCGATCAGATACTATATCGGTTACAATTAATTTCGGTGTACTTCAGGAAAATCTGGACTTTTGTACTAATGTTGCTAGTTCATCAAATCAAGCTTTATTTACACGGCACATTTCAGACATGGAATGCAACACAATGTGTGTCACAGGAAAAACAAATAAAAACAAATATTTACTACACAACAAACACGAGGATTAAAAAACAAAATAATATCAAAAAGTGAATGACTAAAAAGCACCCTAAGGAAAAGCAAAGCTAAAAAGGTGTGTTTTAAGATCCCTTTTACATTGTCCAGTTTTGTCCCCCCTCAGGATCTCTGGCAGGCTGTTCCAGAGGCTAGGGTCATAATAACTAAAGGCTGCCACCATGCCTCTTGGTCCCAGGCTTTGGGATAGTTAAAAGGCCAGTGCCAGACGTCCTGAGGGGTACATAACTTAAAAGCATTTCTGACATGTATTGGGGTGCACAATCGTGTATTGATTTAAAAATCAATAAAATAATCTTAACATGAATTCTAAAACTCACAGGCAGCCAGTGCAGAGACTTTAAAACCTGTGTACTGTGTGCTCTCCGTCTGGTCTTGGTCAGTATCCGTGCTGCAGCATTCTGTATGTTTTGCAGTTGACCAATGGCTTTCGTTAACCAATGGCTTTCTTGGGTAGACCAGACAGGACAGCATTACAGTAGTGAAACCTGCTTGTAATAAAAACGTGGAGAAACGGCCGCACGATGACAATGTTCCTCAGGTGGTAAAAAGCTATTTTGGTCACATTGCTAATGTGTGATTCAAAATTGTGTTCAGAATCTAAAATTAGACCTAGTTTTTTTTTTCCTGTTTTATCTTTATTGACCGTGAATTAAAGCCAGAATTCTCTCTGTGCTTTAGCGCTAACAATAAGTACCTCAGTCTTTAGCTGGAGGAAGTTGTGAGCCATCCAAGTATTTAAATCACTAATACAGTCTAATAATGTATCTGTGGTGCTAACATCCTCTGGTCACAGAGAAATATAAAGTTGTGTATTGTCTGTGTAGCAGGGAATGTCAATGCTGTGCTTTCTGATAACGCTGCCACGTATATGTATATAAACTGAACAGTACCGGACCCAAAATTGAACCTTGTAAAATGCCATGTGCTATGTATTTTCTCTGAGTTATGTTCACGAAGGGTGACAAACTCTTGACCGGTCAAATAGGTCCTGAACCAATTTAGAACTTGACTGGAGAAACCACCCCACCTGTCCAGAAGGACATCATTTTCAACAGGGTTGAATGCAGCACTTAAATCCAAGAGCACAAGGAGAGCTGTTTGACATCTGTGGTGGCTCATTTACCACTTTAACTAAGGCAGTCTCTGTGCTGTGGTGGGCACAAAAAAAACAGATTGCAATTTTTTAATAATGTAGTTGGCTTTTGAAAAAAATAATTATCTGTTTGAAAACCAATTTCTCCATTTTGCTTAAGAATGGAAGGTTGGAGATTGGCTGAAAATTGCTGAGAGCTGAAGAATCTAGACTATTTTTCTTCAGAAGAGGTTTTACCGTAGCAGTTTTTAGTGCAGTGGGGGAAGTGCCAATGGACAGGGAGTGTTTAACAATAGCTTGTACTTCTTCAGATATGCAATTATATGTGGATTTGAATAAGGTGGTGGTGGGATAGAATCCAGAAGGCAGGTAGAAGGCCTTAAGTTGGGATATCACTTTCCTGAGCATGTCTGTCTGTGTCAAACAGGGAAAATAAATCCATAGTGCCTTTTGTGGTAGGCTAGGAAACATATCATCAAACTTCTCATCGGGTCTTGCTTGACTGATACCCAGCCTAATGTTTATCTGAAATATGCTGCATACTCAAGGCCTTCTGTTCACCTGATTTAGAATTCCTCACAATCAAATGTAGACCGCATTATCTACCAAGGGAATTCTCTTCGATTATAATCACAGCCGTATATATTCCCCCCCAAGCAGACACATCGATGGCTCTGAAAGAACTTTATTTGACTCTTTGCAAACTGGAATCCATATATCCGGAGGCTGCATTCATTGTAGCTGGGGATTTTAACAAGGCTAATCTGAAAAAAAGACTCCCTAAATTTTATCAGCATATCGATTGCGCAACCAGGGCTGGAAAAACCGTGACGCATATAAGGCCCTGCCCCGCCCTCCTTTCGGAAAAGCTGACCACGACTCCATTTTGTTGATCCCTGCCTACAGACAGAAACTAAAACAAGAAGCTCCCGCGCTGAGGTCTGTTCAACGCTGGTCCGACCAATCTGATTCCACACTCCAAGACTGCTTCCATCACGTGGACTGGGATATGTTCCGTATTGCGTCAGACAACAACATTGACGAATACGCTGATTCGTTGTGCGAGTTCATTAGAACGTGCGTTGAAGATGTCGTTCCCATAGCAACGATTAAAACCTTCCCAAACCAGAAACCGTGGATTGATGGCAGCATTCGCGTGAAACTGAAAGCGCGAACCACTGCTTTTAATTAGGGCAAGGTGACTGGAAACATGACCGAATACAAACAGTGTAACTATTCCCTCCGCAAGGCAATCAAACAAGTTAAGCGTCAGTATAGAGACAAAGTAGAATCTCAATTCAACGGCTCAGACACGAGGTATGTGGCAGGGTCTACAGTCAATCACGGATTACAAAAAGAAAACCAGCCCCGTCACGGACCAGGATGTCTTGCTCCCAGGCAGACTAAATAACTTTTTTGCCCGCTTTGAGGACAATACAGTGCCACTGACATGGCTTGCAACCAAAACATGCGGCCTCTCCTTCACTGCAGCCGAGGTGAGTAAAACATTTAAACGTGTTAACACTCGCAAGGCTGCAGGCCCAGACGGCATCCCCAGCCGCGCCCTCAGAGCATGCGCAGACCAGCTGGCTGGTGTGTTTACGGACATATTCAATCAATCCCTATCCCAGTCTGCTGTTCCCACATGCTTCAAGAGGGCCACCATTGTTCCTGTTCCCAAGAAAGCTAAGGTAACTGAGCTAAACGACGACCGCCCGGTAGCACTCACTTCCGTCATCATGAAGTGCTTTGAGAGACTAGTCAAGGACCATATCACCTCCACCCTATCTGACACCCTAGACCCACTCCAATTTGCTTACTGCCCAAATGGGTCCACAGACGATGCAATCTAAACTACACTGCACACTGCCCTAACCCATCTGGACAAGAGGAATACCTATGTGAGAATGCTGTTCATCGACTACAGCTCGGCATTTAACACCATAGTACCCTCCAAGCTCGTCATCAAGCTCGAGACCCTGGGTCTCGACCCCGCCCTGTGCAACTAGGTACTGGACTTCCTGACGGGCCGCCCCCAGGTGGTGAGGGTAGGCAACAACATCTCCACCCGGCTGATCCTCAACACTGGGGCCCCACAAGGGTGCGTTCTGAGCCCTCTCCTGTACTCCCTGTTCACCCATGACTGCGTGGCCACGCACGCCTCCAACTCAATCATCAAGTTTGCGGACAACACAACAGTGGTAGGCTTGATTACCAACAACGACGAGACTGCCTACAGGGAGGAGGTGAGGGCCCTCGGAGTGTGGTGTCAGGAAAATAACCTCACACTCAACGTCAACAAAACTAAAGAGATGATTGTGGACTTCAGGAAACAGCAGAGGGAACACCCCCCTATCCACATCGATGGAACAGTAGTGGAGAGGGTAGAAAGTTTTATGTTCCTCGGCATACACATCACAGACAAACTGAATTGGTCCACCCACACAGACAGCATCGTGAAGAAGGCGCAGCAGCGCCTCTTCAACCTCAGGAGGCTGAAAAAATTTGGCTCGTCACCAAAAGCACTCACAAACTTCTACAGATGCACAATCGAGAGCATCCTGGCGGACTGTATCACCGCCTGGTACGGCAACTGCTCCGCCCACAACCATAAGGCTCTCCAGAGGGTAGTGAGGTCTGCACAACGCATCACCGGGGGCAAACTACCTGCCCATAGGACACCTACACCACCCGATGTTACAGGAAGGCCATAAAGATCATCAAGGACAACAACCACCCGAGCCACTGCCAGTTCACCCCGCTATCATCCAGAAGGCGAGGTCAGTACAGGTGCATCAAAGCTGGGACCGAGAGACTGGAAAAACAGCTTCTATCTCAAGGCCATCGGACTGTTAAACAGCTACCACTAACATTGAGTGGCTGCTGCCAACACACTGACTCAACTCCAGCCACTTTAATAATGGGAATTGATGGGAAATTATGTAAAATATATCACTAGCCACTTTAAACAATGCTACCTAATATAATGTTTACATACCCTACATTATTCATCTCATATGTATATGTATATACTGTACTCTATCATCTACTGCATCTTTATGTAATACATGTATCACTAGCCACTTTAACTATGCCACTTTGTTTACATACTCATCTCATATTTATATACTGTACTCGATACCATCTACTGTATCTTGCCTATGCCGCTCTGTACCATCACTCATTCATATATCTTTATGTACATATTCTTTATCCCCTTACACTTGTGTGTGTATAAGACAGTAGTTTTGGAATTGTTAGTTAGATTACTTGTAGGTTATTACTGCATTGTCGGAACTAGAAGCACAAGCATTTCGCTACACTCGCATTAACATCTGCTAACCATGTGTATGTGACAAATAAAATTTGATTTGATTTATTCATCACATTTAGTTAGGTTTGAAGGGGTAGGATTTATCAGGTCGATGGTCGAAAAGCAATACATTGGTAATGGTCGAAAAGCACTCTCAATTATTCTGATTACTAGTGATCACTCAGTCATAAGCTCCACATGGTAGGTAATGTTTCCTCCATTGTCTTAATCTTTTCATCTTTATGCTACTTCAGTGCCGGGTAGGCTACATATTGCTGTTCGTCTGCTTCTTATTTATACCAACACCTATCCCAATGGGTATATACCTCCCAAAACACACTAAATCCAACCCCACCACTTCCCCAGGCTCGGAGAGAACTGCGGTATCTAAAGGTGGCGGCGCGAGAAAAGCACGCCGTGTCTGTCATTTGGACCGGCTGGCAGGGGACCAAGGTATTTGGGAAGAAGCCTGTAAACAATATCCATCCATATCCCGCCGCCCGCCTGCCATTTCTCCATCAGATCCAACCAGACAGATGCCAGACCCCTGCATTAACTAAACAGTAGTCTGGAGAGACTGCGAATGTCTCTCTAGCTATCCTCCCCATTACCACCACCCATCCCATTTATATTGCATGACAAGGTGCCATACGAACCCCTCATCCAATGTCCCATTGCATGTTAAAACAGAATTGCGGGGGGGGTTACTTAGCCTACTGGACCAGAGCAAGACCCCCAAACACCCATGCTGGCTCTCTCAGCCAAGCTAGCTGCTGTTTAGTCTTTAATGGTTTAATGGAAGAGATCTAGAGATAGATGACTGGAGTTCTGATGGCCCTTGGTTCTGCTAGATAATGGACAGGCCTGGGCGCAAGGGCTATAAGGGTGGGGGAGGGGAGGGTTGGGGTAAAGATACAGTCACTTAAGCCTATTTGCGGTGCAGCCTGATGGATTATAGCTGATCCAGACTGACACCAGGAGGGGGGTGAGGAAGGCGGGGGGGATGTTGACAGGCACTAGACTTGCATCACACACAGTGTCTGGAACCTTGGATAAACTCTTTGCCTGCCTTACCCCAAACCACCCAAACACTCACACTCCGCTATCCTGGCTTTGAGTTCTTCTTACCAAAGGTCAGGATGTTAAGGTGTGTTTCGGTTCCTCCCTGAGGCCCATGCCTCATCTTTTGCAACCTCTATCTGCAGGATGTCTGCTCTCTTTCTTTATTTCTTTCTGCATGCTGTTCTCACCATAAATTGCATGCTACACCTCCTTGCTTGCTGATTCCTTGAGGCTTGCAGCATTTTTTTTTCTCAGTGTGCAGTGCAGTGTATGGAACGTTGGAGAGACCTCCTGATGGACTTGTTACCTTGAGCTTTGTACTTTGCTCTTGGCCAACAGAGCCATGTCTGTTTCAATCAAAAAGACTAGTTGATGTACAGTACATAATCAAACTACAGCATTATTATAATGTCTATTTCATGATAGTTGCATTCTTCCCATAGTTGGTTAAATCGTCTTCAGGATCTTGGTAACTAGACGGGGCTCGTGTGACATGTTTCCTCACACAGGGCAGTGTCTCTTCCTCCATATCAGTCTATTATTCCCTCCTTTCAATCGTTCGTTCCTTCCCTCTCTTTCCTCCCTTCTTCCCAAAAGGCACGCAGGGAGCTGAGGCGCCTGAAGGAGGAGGCCAGGCGTAAGCACGCCGTCGCCATCATTTGGGCCTACTGGCTGGGACTCCAGGTATACCTGCCCACTGCCCAGCCTTCCCTACCCTCCAGCCACCCTTCTAACCTAACCAGCCACTCCTTTCTACCCTAACCAATCACCCCTTACCCTCTCAGCCACTCCGTGGTCTTTGGTGTTGGAGGGGTAGGCACACTTCACAGAACCCGCATGCAGTCAGCCTCAGCCTATCATAGCTCGGGACCAACCACACAGTGATAACACAGTTCATGCATGTGAGCTCCAGAGTGACTGATTTGATATCTGGACAGTCCAGTACCAAAGGATATGCCCTCCTACCCCCCCTCCTGTATCCCTGCAGTGACACACATTACATTATTAAGATGTACAATGAGGTGTAATGTACGTCTATCCTGCTCTCTCCATGAGGCCAGCAGGGCTTTAGATAAGCTGGCTATGGTTGGTTATAATTCATTCACAGATGCTCTTTTTTTTTTTTTTTTTTTTTGCTTGTTCTTGAAGACTGCAGCTTCTTAACAGAGAGGTCAAAGGCACTACTGACCCTGACTGACATGGATGGATGTCTGTCTGTCTCTAGCAATTGCTGTATGTCCTGTCTGCATCATGTGCATGATAAGCTGTGTAACCATCAACATGTCTAACCCTTTATAGGTCTTGTTGTCTGATGCTATATCTACTCCATTCTCCAGTCCTTTTCTCATGTATTACTGTAGTCTGAGTGGCCCCAATCCTGTCATCACATTGATTGACTGCACAATGTGCATGTCACCTTTGCACATCAGAGCAGCTCTCAGAACCTGTTAAAACCTGTCGACTCCTCCAATCAGTGTGATTTTAAATTGACCACCTCATTATTAATTAACTATGTAACATCTAATTTTCAGAAAAAAACATTTAGGAGAAAGTCCCATTCTGATTTGAGTTGAGTGCTCAACAGATGTTCCCTCCCTTTGTTTGTATGATGTTGCTTGAGTTCATTGTAACTAACCACGTCTGCCTGTTGCTATAGTCATCACCACTGTAATCTCTTCTCTATTGGCCCCATGCCTCAAATCAGATAACTATGGGGATGGATGATTGACGGCCAGTTGTCTCCTTGGTTACAGGTCCGCCGGGAGTACAGGAAGTTCTTTAGGGCCAACGCTGGCAAGAAGATCTACGACTTCACCATCCAAAGAATCGTAAGTAGAAGCGTGAATGTAGCCTGGTGCCAGATCTATTTATGCGGTCTTGCCGAGTTGGCAAGTACACACAATCAGATCTGGGACAAGGCTAGAATGAATTAGTCGTGTATCCCTTTAAGCACTGATGGGTAGTGTCCATTTGAATCACTAAGGGATGGTTTCCCGGACACAGATTAAGCTTAGTGCTGGAGTAAAAATCACATTAAATGGAGAATCTCCATTGAACATGCTTCTCGGATTAGGCTTAAACTTTGTCCAGGAAACCAGAGTTCTATGTTCCTGAATGTCAACAGTAATCCAAGTCTGAAAGGGAGGTATTGAATATATGCCTGTCTCCCTCTCCCTCCAGATGCAGAAGTACTTCCTTGGTCTGAAGACCACTACAATGTCCCCTATGGACAACACCTGGCCGGCAAAGCCTTATGGCTTCCTGGAGGGAGCTCACACTCAGCTCAGGAGGATCTTCCACCTCTGGAGGGTTTGTTATTATCTTTGGCTGTTCTTTCAAGGGAGCATCACTGATTTTACAGGTCAACGGGTCAAGTTGTTGTATATGCCACTACCCAGCAGGCACATCTGGTTGCTAGGATGTCATTATTAACAGATTACAACCTTGTTGTAATAATGTACAACCAGCTTTGCCCACTGGCTTTATAGTTTATAGTTTGAGGGACATCAATACAACAAACTTCCCAGGGATTGATGATGTATCTTTTGAATTATCAGTGCAAGAAATACCGGGGCCAGTTCACAGAGGAGAAGAAGGCTGTGTATGAGGAGAAACTTGAGGCCAGTGAGATCTTCAAGGACAAGAAGGCTCTGTACCCCAGCAGGTATAACATATTTCCCTCCTTGATTCACTCATTACATGATGTTTGACGTGAAGCTAATGTTGCAAGCAAATTTTACTAGCAGCCATTTTATCTCATTTTTCCTGAGTATAATCAATGCATTGCTGTGAGTTCCTCTCTGTTGCATCCTTGTGTCCGTTAAAAGCGCTATATAAAATGCATTATTATTGTTTAGTGTCAGCCAGCCTTTCAAGGGAGACTATCTGGAGATCCAGAAGAACCCCAAGTACCAGAAGCTGAACAGTGCTATGGAGGAGAAGGTGCTACTGGCTGACTTGGTGAACAAGATCAACAGGGCCAACGGCAAGGCAAGTACCTTTCTCAAAGTGCCTTACCTCAACAAAATCTGTTCATGTAACTGTACTGAAGCCTGAGGGAGTCAACAGTCTAACAGGCCTGAACACAGTTTATATGGACCAAACTCTTCAGTCATAGCTTTATTATTAGAGGATATCTGTAACTATGCTGTACAGTAGTCAAAGGAAAACAAATGTTTTATATTTGACAGATTCAGCCTACCTGTGTTTTTATACCACTATCACCGTATAAATGCTCTGTTTTTGCTATTAATGAGTTTATACTTGTATAGGTTGCTTTTATAATTACAATTTTGCCATGTACTTTATAAGTAAATAACTGGTTATTTCTCTACTGTAAAATAGTGTTACCAAATTCTTGGCGTATTAAACCTAGTCTGTCCTTGTTACAGGGATCGCCGAGGCTCTTCCTGCTGACCAAAAGCAACTTTGTCCTGGCTGACCAGAAGACGGGCCAGGTGAAGGCCAGCGTGCCGCTGCCAGACCTCGCTAGCGTGTCGGTCAGCACCCAGAGTGACGGCTTCTTCGCCCTCAAGCTCAAAGAGGTGATGGAGGGGAGAGAGACCACTCCAGCTCCACTGTGATGCACTTACATATGGACATCATCCAGCGATTGAAAACGCAGTGGCCAAAGCTGGTTGAAATGAATCTGCTTTGCTTGCTGCATAAATCCACTGGTTGCAAACTGGTTCTAATGATGGAATTTCAACCAGTTTAGCCCCGCTGTGTGTCTAATTATATTAGTCATGTCCTGATTCATAACTTTTAGTGTAACGTTAAGGGCTAACCATAAAAAGATTGGGTAGGCATATTGAGATTGAGAAGACTAACACCCCTCTTTGTTTTTTACCCATAGGGCTCTTCTTCAGCTTCCAAAGGTGACTTCCTGCTGAGCAGTGAGCATCTTATAGAGATCATCACCAAACTCCACCGTATAGGGACCACTGCTGCAGACAGAGACCAGATCAACATTGACATCTCAGACGAGTAAGAACCGGAGACACGTCGCCATATTGACTTTTATGTTGCAATGCTGCTGTTGTTTCTCTTAGTCAAATCCTGGCCTGGTCCCAGATGTGTTTGTAATGTATTGCCAACTGCCTCTACTCATTGTTACATTTACAAAAACAGATCTGGGATCAGTGTAATTAAATCCTGTGATGTCAGATGGTTTCTTATCCTACTTCCTCTGTGTCTCTGGCAGGTTCCTGGTGCAGTTCAAGCAGGACAAGGTGTGCGTGAAGTTCATCCAGGGGGGGCCTAAGAACGGAAACAGTGCTGCCTGCAAACGCAAGAACAACCGCCTACTGGAGGTGTCTGTGCCATCACCATAGAGATGACCCAGCCTCCTATAATACTTAGTTGTCATGACAGTTCACAATCAGGCCTAAACTCCAGGCCCCGCCCCCAATGACTGTGCAATTACTCTGCTTTTTGTTTTTTGTTGTTGTTTCCTCTATTCAGAATCCTTGCATCACTGTAATATTTAACTGCGCTGACACTTTTGGTAGAGAGTGAAAGACCCATAGGATTGCATGGCGATAGGGTTATAGGAGAGAAAGATGGGGGAAAAAATGTATTTTACTAGTTTTAAAAGATGTGGGTGTAAGAAAGAAGTGCTCTCTTGTCAATGGAGCACAAGATATCTCCAGTCAGATGATACTGATTGTTGAGCTTGGGAAAGCTAATATGCAGGCTGTGTGGTATCAAGCCATACCCATATTCAGAGATCTGTAAAGGGCAAATAAAGAAAGTGCTGACAAGACACACCCCTGCACTAGATTTGGGTGCTCATCGGTTTATCTGTTTAAGCTCTGAAATGGCAACTCAATAGATCAACGATGACCAGAGAGCTTTCAGGATTGCTCTAAAGTTTTCTCTGAAAGTTAAACTATGACTGCACTTGTAATGTTCACCTGGGTGAGTTAAAATTTGAAAAGATAGTGATTAATAGTTAAAATATTATCTGGGTTGTTTTTGTTTTCCTTTGCTGACACTTACACAACTGACTACAGTGGGTGGTCAAGTAGAAGAATCAACACTTGTCAAATGTGATTTGCCAAGTGATCGATTGTCAACCACTTAGTATCCATAATAACTCCTGTGTGCCATTCAGCCACCCTACTTTGTGAGGTGCCATGACGTGCTGCATGTATCTGTAGTCATCTAGTCAGGTCTTGGACACTAAACAAAAAAACAAAAAGTTGAAGGGTCCCTACTCAGTTTATAAGTAAATGCCAAAAAAAAAGTTGAAAGGGGGGCCTCAATCAACCAGGACCAAGACTTTAATTGAAAACACTGCACAATTTTCTCACTCTCCAGTTGTCCTTAAAGTACTTTACATCTCTAAACTTTACCATAGGAATTGAGATGGACCCCAGGGTTCCCAAGTCTACCTTGATAACTATCCCAGATTCAATGCTGATCAGTCTTTTTAGAGCCACAAGGCTGCTTGTTTTCAATGGTCCTCTTGTTTGAAATTGAAGGGAAATGGAACTCTTTGCCTACAACGCTGCCTAGGCTAGGCTACACCATCTCACGCTTTGGCATGGGAGTAATAAAATAGTAAGAGGATGCAGCATGGCAACAGACAGGACATAAGATTCAGTCCTACATTCTGTGACTGACATTTCTCAAACGCATGCTGTAGAGAAACACTCACTTACTGACTGTATCATACGCATCAACTGTAAATGCTAAAACAGTCCCAGCATGGATGGAGTATGTACGGATAAATTATAGTGTCCTCATGCTAGTTCTCTTATTGCTGTGCTGCAGAAATATATATATTTGCCATTGCAATGTGGGCTGTTTATATATTTTTTGTTGCCCCACTCTGGCTAATAATAAATGCAGTGTTTTTCTTGGGATTGTGCGTATGGCCATGTAGTATATTCTTGGGAAGTTTTTTTCAGAAATCTAGCAATCACAGCTTCACTGTCTGCTCTGCCTGTGTATGAATGTGATATACTTTACACACACACACAAGCCAATGTCACTTCAGTCATTGCTCTATTTGGAAGTATATTTAATGATATTCTTTATCGGGATGTTTTAGTGGGGGGTTTTGTACTGTTGACTTCAAGGTTAAACCAATGGGTTCTCTGGTGGTGGCAATGTGGAGGTGGAAGCTCAGCCAAACTGCTCTAGATCACATACCTATAGATTACTGGTGTACCTTAAAATAAATAACTTTTTTACACATTTTTGTAATTCCACAGGTGGACTTGAGGAAAGATTGTTGTTTTTTCCTTCCAAGGGGGAAGATGTTGAACTGAGTCGATGCATGTATGTGCTTCTCAGTTCTGTACAGTTTGAGATTTCAATGCAGTTTGCTATAACCACCTCTGTGTGTGTATTTGAAGTAAAATACGAAAATAAACTCAATGATGTATGCATTCTTGTTGTGTGCCTAATGTAACCTGCGCTGCGAGATAGAGAACATGGAAATGTTTCAGTCCTCAATGTAACAAATTTACAAGTAATGCTTTTCAAATTAAAAAAGCAATAAATAAATGGACTACTTTGTGATTTCGTTGGTTTTGAATGCATATGTGCATCAGTTCAGTTTATGATCTCTCAAAGCGGATGTTTCCCAGTCAGCATTACCAGCCATCGACCGTTAACCATTGGAGGGGGGATACACAAACGAACAACATGTTAACTGTATCTTATATCCATCAAACTCAAGTAATACACTCTCTGAACATTCAAGCTTATTCTAGACTCCTGTTATGCGTGTATTTTCACATGTCCATCCACAATAGGCTTACCCTACAGTACTTAAAGTGAACAGTACACTCACTGTAAACTCTACCACCACTTCGTCCATTAGATCAAACTGAGATTACATGTATCACTAGTGTAAAAGGTGAGCTGAGAGGCCAGCTCTCCTTGTACACAGATAGCAAGGGGTGGGTGGACTAGACCAGGCAGCTACCTAAATGTTTTCCATCACATCTGCAGAGTTGTCCCTGGTTAAATTCTGCGGCTTGGAGGCTGCCAGCAGCAGTACCCTGGGAGCAGCCCTTGACAGATATAAATAGCCCACAATTATGGGCTGTCCTGGACCAAGTTCCCATCAGTCTTGTAGTCTTCTGCAGGCTGGGAAACGATGGTGTGGCCTATCCTTCTGTTGAGAAGACAACCAGCCCTCTGTGAGCAGGGCTAATGGCAGACAGAACTGACAAAGCATCGCATTGTGTAGACACATGTAGGCTACATGTGATTGACAGTGGATAAGAAATCAGAGCTCTCAATATAGAAATCTAATCTATGAACACCATTGCAATAATTTGATTAATCCTGTGTATATAGTTTTGAGTTTGGTGGTATCTAAAATACATTTGGAACTAAATTCCTGCACAAAATAGTATCACATAAGTGACGCTAATAAATAGAGTTATGGGGCCCTCGGGTTTTTCTGGGTTTCAGAGTTAAGCCTCTGGCGCCACCTAGTGGAATTCCAGTTAAGGAACCAGCTGAGATCGGCTACTGGTATTCTGTATCTCCCTACAGGTGGGAAATATATCCTTATCAAAAAAGTTTGCTAAGTCTATCTGGCGTCGATAGAGAGACTTGCTAGTTCATAAGTAATCATGGCAACACGGTGGGGAATCTGCAGTGCAGGGAAAATCAGCCACGACTTTTCAGTTGCTCTGAGGACCCTACCTCACGACGACCACCAGGTAAACGTAATTTGTGATTGGGAATGAGGGGGAATCCTAAAACACTTGCGCGATTAGGCTACTCGCTTATAAGCAAGGGTGAAGTGTATTTTTGAGAAGACATTTGGTATTATTGCAGAATAATTTAATGAATGTTTTACTCGTTAGTGACATCAGTAAGAAGAAAACATATTTTTTTGTAAATAACTCCCATGTTCTGTGGTTGCGTAATTGTCCCATTTATTGCATGTTGTGTAAATGTTTACCGTAATTCTCCTAATACTGGGACAATAAAATATGAATTTATGTTAAGTAAGGCACAATGTGTAATTTCAACAGCCTGACCCTGCCAAATTGAGGAATGTGGTTGGGGAAAAGCTAACATAAATGTTCATGGGATTCAAGTAAGAAATTAAAGGTTACTTAAAACGCTATTATCTCTAAATACTATTACCATCTATGACCACTTTGGAAATAAGCGTTTTAAGTGCTATGCCCTAGGAATACATCTTGTTTTATATATTTTTTACAAAATAAATTATATTCAATTTACCTCTAATTGAAACAATTAAAATTGTTATCTTTTTCAGATTGTGGCTGTTGCTGCTCGGAATCTCCATCATGCACAAGAGTTTGCCAAAAAGCACAACATCCCAAGAGTCTATGGGAGCTATGAGGAGCTAGCAAAAGACTCAGACATAGGTGGGTTCTATCATGAAATCCCTTACCCTGGTACAGATCTGGTTAAAAAATGTTATCTTGACTCATGCTCTTGACAAGAGATACTGTATAGCCAAGGTGTTTGACCATTTCAGGCCACAAATCATCTGTACCCTTGGGATAAAACCTGATAACCAATGTGGTATAGGCTTGTTGCCTTAAATTGACTGGAGCTGTAAACCCATGCTCGTACCCCTATCTTTCTTTGCAGATGTGGTGTATGTGGGAACCATCCACTCTCACCACCTGAGCACAGGTAAGCTCTTCTTGACCTCCCATAAGAACGTGCTCATAGAGAAACCCTTGGCCATGAATCTAAGAGAGGTACTGGAGCTCACCAACACAGCCAAGGAGAATGATGTCTTTCTGATGGAGGTACTGTACAGGGGGACACCTGACACTTTAAACATGTTCATACAAGTTTGCTCTAAAGCTCCTTCTGATCATATACTTCCACATACAGTACATCAACACTGACATATTTATACTGCGGTATGGTTTGTCCTGAATAATATATGTAGGGCTGACGTACAGTACCAGTCAAAAGTTTGGACACACCTACTCATTCAAGGGTTTTTCTTTATTTGTATTATTTTCTACATTGTAGAATAATAGTGAAGACATCAACACTATGAAATGACACATATGGAATCATGTAGTAACCAAAAACGTGTTAAACAAATGAAAATATATTTGAGATTCTTCAAAGTAGCCACTCTTTGCCTTGATGACAGCTTTGCACAGTCTTGGCATTCTCTCAACCAGCTTCACGAGATAGTCACCTGGAATGGATTTCAATGAACAGGTGTGCCTTGTTAAAAGTGCATTTGTGGAATTTCTTTGGTATACAGAATATAGCCCTAGGTAAAAGACCAAGTCCATATTATGGCAAGAACAGCTTAAATAAGCAAAGAGAAACAACAGTCCATCATTACTTTAAGACATGAAAGTCAGTCAATACAGATAATTTCAAGAATTTGATGAAACTATGATGAAACTGGATCTCATGAGGACCGCCACAGGAAAGGAAGACCCAGAGTTACCTCTTCTGCAGAGGATAAGTTCATTAGAGTTACCAGCCTCAGACATCGGCAATTAACTGCACCTCAGATTGCAGCCCAAATAAATACTTCACAGAGTTCAAGTAACAGACACATCTTAACATCAACTGTTCAGAGGAGACTGCGTGAATCAGGCCTTCGTGGTCGAATTGCTGCAAAGCAATCACTACTAAAGGACACCAATAAGAAAACAATACTTTCTGGGGCAAGAAACACAAGCAATGGACATTAGACCGGTGGAAATCTGTCCTTTGGAATGATGAGTCCAAAATGTGCGATTTTTGGTTCCAACCGCTGTGTCTTTGTGAGACACAGAGTACTTGAACGGATGATCTACACATATGTGGTTCCCACCGTGAAGCATGGAGGAGGTGGAGTGATGGTGCTTTGCTGGTGACACTGTCCGTGATTTATTTAGAATTCAAGGCACACTTAACCTCTTGCGACGAGCAATCCCGTATCCGGGATCCTATTTATAGCCTCAAGCTCATTACCATAACGCAACGTTAACTATTCATGAAAATCGCAAATGAAAGGAAATAAATATATTTGCTCTCAAGCTTAGCCTTTTGTTGACAATACTGTCATCTCAGATTTTGAAAATATGCTTTTGAACCATAGCTAAACAAGCATTTGTGTAAGAGTATTGATAGCTAGCATAGCATTAAGCCTAGAATTCAGCAGGCAA
Source organism: Oncorhynchus keta (assembly GCF_023373465.1). Lineage (NCBI taxonomy): Eukaryota > Metazoa > Chordata > Actinopteri > Salmoniformes > Salmonidae > Oncorhynchus > Oncorhynchus keta. Next base: position 28,672,246 of record NC_068454.1, read on the forward strand.
CATTTTCACAAAAACAAGAAAAGCATTCAAATAAAATAATTTACCTTTGAAGAACTTCAGATGTTTTCAATAAGTAGGCTCTCAGTTAGATAGCAAATGTTCAGTTTTTCCAAAAATATTATTTGTGTAGGAGAAATCGCTCCGTTTTGTTCATCACGTTTGGCTACGAAAAAAACCTGTATCCAGGAGTGTAATTATAGCCGCAAGCTCATTAGCATAACGCAACGTTAACTATTCATGAAAATCGCAAATGAAATTAAATAAATATATTAGCTCTCAAGCTTAGCCTTTTGTTAACAACACTGTCATCTCAGATTTTCAAAATATTGTTTTGAACCATAGCTAAACAAGCATTTGTGTAAGAGTATTGATAGCTAGCATAGCATTCAGCCTAGCATTCAGCATGCAACATTTTCACAAAAACAAGAAAAGCATTCAAATAAAATCATTTACCTTTGAAGAACTTCAGATGTTTTCAATGAGGAGACTCTCAGTTAGATAGCAAATGTTCAGTTTTTCCAAAAATATTATTTGTGTAGGACAAATCGCTCCGTTTTGTTCATCACGTTTGGGTAAGAAAAAAAAAAGAAAATTAAGTCATTACAACGCGAACCTTTTTCCAAATTAACTCCATAATATCGACAGAAACATGGCAAACGTTGTTTAGAATCAATCCTCAAGGTGTTTTTCACATATCTATCGATGATAAATCATTCGTGGCAGTTGACTTTCTCCTCTGAAGAAAATGGAAACGCACATGGAGCTAGAGATTACGCAATCATTTCGACGGAGGACACCGGGCGGACACCTGGTAAATGTAGTCTCTTATGGTCAATCTTCCAATGATATGCCTACAAATACCTCACAGTGCTGCAGACACCTTGGGGAAATGACAGAAAGTGCAGGCTCATTCGTGGCGCATTCACAGCCATATAAGGAGACATTGGAACACAGCGCATTCAAAATCTGGACCATTTCCTGTATGAAATTTCATCTTGGTTTCGCCTGTAGCATTAGTTCTGGGGCACTCACAGATAATATCTTTGCAGTTTTGGAAACGTCAGAGTTTTTTCTTTCCAAAGCTGTCAATTACATGCATAGTCGAGCATCTTTTCGTGACAAAATATCTTGTTTAAAACGGGAACGTTTTTTATCCAAAAATTAAAAGAGCGCCCCCTATCTCGAAGAAGTTAACCAGCATGGCTACCACAGCTTTCTGCAGTGATACGCCATCCCATTTGGTTTGAGCTTAGTGAGACTATCATTTGTTTTTCAACAGGACAATGACCCAACACACCTCCAGGCTGTGTAAGTGCTATTTGACCAAGAAGGAGAGTGATGGAGTGCACATCAGATGCCCTGGCCTCTACAATCACCCAACCTTAACCCAATTGAGATGGTTTGGGATGGGTTGGACCTCAGAGTGAAGGAAAAGCAGCCAACAAGTGCTCAGCATATGTTGGAACTCCTGCAAGACTGTCGGAAAAGCATTCCTTATAAAGCTGGTTGAGAGAATGTTAAGAGTGTGCAAAGCTGTCATTAAGGCGAAAGGTGGCGACTTTGAAGAATCTCAAATCTAAAATATATTTTTATTGTTTAACACTTTTTTGGTTACTACATGATTCCATATGTGTTCTTTCATAGTTTTGATGTCTTCACTATTATTCTACAATGCAGTGAAGCATTCCTCCTATATCCCCCTTCATACACACCAGATAGCCTCTATCGTAGAGAAGTATTGCAGTAGTAAGACATCCCTCTTATATCTACAGTGTCAAGAAAAAGTATGTGAACCCTTTGGAATTACATGGATTACTGCATAAATTGGTCATAACATTTGATCTTATCTTCATCTAAGTCACAACAATAGACAAATACAGTCTGCTTAAACTAATAAAACTCAATATTGTGTTTTTCTTGTCTATATTGAATACACCATTTAAGCAATCCAATCATTTAATACCATTTAAGCAGTCCAATCAATGAGGCAAGATTGGAGATATTGGTTAGAGATGCCCTGCCCTATACAAAACACTCACAAAAATATTGTTTGCTATTCACAAGAACCATTGCCTGATGTGAACCATACCTCAAACAAAAAAGATCTCAGAAGACCTAAGATTAAGATTTGTTGACTTGCATAAAGCTGGAAAGGGTTACAAAATTATCTCTAAACGCCTTCATCAGTCCACGGTAAGACAAATGTCTATAAATAGAGAAAGTTCAGCACTGTTGCTACTCTCCCTAGGAGTGGCCACCCTGCAAAGATGACTGCAAGAGCACAGCACAGAACACTCAATGAAGTTAAGAAGAATCCTAGAGTGTCACCTAAAGACTTACAGAAATCTCTGGAACATGCTTACATCTCTGTTGACCAGTCTATGATACGTAAAACACTAAACAAGAATGATGTTCATGGGAGGACACCACCGAAGAAGTAATTGGATTATTTTGTGTTCACATTTTGAATCGGCGGTGTTATTGTGCTCAGGACCGTGTTACCCTGTGTTTTGGGTTGGTCAGTGTTTTCCGCCCTGTGTTTTGGGCATGACCATTTTCTGCCGGAATAAAGTGCATTTTTCTGTGAACCTTCTGCTCGCTGTACCTGATTCCTAACTTCCACTCCTAGTCATCCGTGACACTCAACAGGAGTTTGGTGATGCAACAGGACAATGACCCAAAACGCAGAAGTAAATCCACAACAGAATGGCTATAACAGAAATCAAATACGCCTTCTGGAGTGACCCAGTAAGAGTCCTGACCTCAACCCGATTGAAATGCTGTGGCATGACGTCGAGAGCGGTTCACACCAGACATCCCAAGAATATTGCTGAACTGAAACAGTTTTGTAAAGAGGAATAGTCCAAAATTCCTCCTGACCGTTGTGCACGTCTGATCCGCAACTACAGAAAATGTTTGGTTAAGGTTATTCCTGCCAAAGGACGGTCAACCAGTTATTAAATTCAAGGGTTAACATACTTTTTCCACCCTGCACTAGAGGTCGACTGATTAATTGGCATGGCATGGCCGATTAATTAGGGCCGATTTCAAGTTTTCATAACAATCGGTAATCTTCCTTTTTGGACGCCGATTATGGTCGATTACATCGCAATCCACGAGGAGACTGCGTGGCAGGCTGACCACCTGTTACGCGAATGCAGCATCAAAAGGACCTTGTGGCTTCAAGGAGCCACGGTAAGTTGCTAGCTAGCATTAAACTTATCTTATAAAAAACAATCAATCTTCACATACACATGGTTGATGATATTACTAGGTTAACTAGCTTGTCCTGCGTTGCATAAACATGAATGTGGTGCCTGTTAATTTATCATTGAATTACAGGCTTCTTAAACTTCAACATACGGGTGATGATTTAACAAAAGCGCATTCGTGAAAAAAGCACATTGGTTGCACAAATGTACCTAACCGTAAACAACAATGCTTTTCTTAAAATCAATACACAGAAGTATTTTTTTTTTAAACCTGCAAATTCATTAGCAGGCAATATTAACTAGGGAAACTGTCACTTCTCTTGCGTTCAGTGCAAGCAGAGTCAGGGTATATGCAGCAGTTTGGGCCACCTGGTTTGTTGCAAACTGTGTGAAGACCATTTCTTCCTCACAAAGACCGTAATTAATTTGCCAGAATTTTACATAATAATGACATAACATTGAAAGTTGTGCAATGGAACAGCAATATTTAGACTTAGGGTTGCCACCCGTTCGATAAAATACATAACGGTTCCGTATTTCACTGAAATAATAAATATTTTGTTTTCAAAATTATATTTTCCATATTAATGACCAAAGGCTCGTATTTCTATGTGCTTATTATATTATAATCAAGTCTATGATTTGATATTTGATAGAGCAGTCTGACTGAGTGGTGGTAGGCAGCTGCAGGCTTGTAAGCATTCATTCAAACAGCACTTTAATACGGTGGCCAGCAGCTCTTAGCAATGCTTGAATCACAGCGCTGTTAATGACTTCAAGCCTATCAACTCCCAAGATTAGGCTGGCAATACTAAAGTGCCTATAAGAACATCCAATAGTCAAAGGTATTTGAAATACAAATGGTATAGAGAGAAATAGTCAACGCGTCATAATTCCTATAATAACTGCAACCTAAAACTTCTTAACTGGGAATATTGAAGACTCATGTTAAAAGGAACCACCAGCTTTCATATGTTCTCATGTTCTGAGCAAGGAACTTAAACGTTAGCTTTTTTACATGGCACATATTGCACTTTTACTTTCTTCTCCAAACTGTGTTTTGGCATTATTTAAACCAAATTGAACATGTTTAATTATTTATTTGAGACTAAATTGATTTTATTGATGTATTACATTAAGTTAAAATAAAAGTGTTCATTGTTCAATCAGTATTGTTGTAATTGTCATTATTACAAATATAGATGTAAAAATCGGCCGATTATTCGTATCGGCTTTTTTTGGTCCTCCAATAATCGGTATCGGCGTTGAAAAATCTTAATCGGTTGACCTCTACCCTGCACTGTGAATGTTTACGAGGTGTGTTCACTAAAGTCATGAAAGCGTATACTTGTTTGTGTGTTATTAGTTTAAGCAGACTGTGTTTGTCTATTGTTGTGACTTAGATGGAGATCAGATCCATTTTATTCTGAAATCAAGGTAATTCCAAAGGGTTCACATACTTTTTCTTTCCACTGTATCTCCGTTATATCTCCCAGGCCATCTGGACTCGTTTCTTCCCTGTGTCTGTAGAGGTGGGCAGGCTGCTGGGCCAGGGTGAGGTGGGAGAGGTCCAGATGGTAAGGGCCGACCTGGGAGCCCCCCTCACACACATCCCTCGCCTGACCCATAGAGAGCTGGGTGGAGGGGCACTACTGACCTTGGGGATCTACTGCCTGCAGTTTGTCTTCATGGTGTTCAATGGGGAGAGACCGGAGTCCATCCAAGCCATGGGATACTGTATTGACACAGGTAATTGTTGGTATTCTGACTTGAGATCCACTTGCTTAACTTACACACCGGAGTTTCCCTTTTCAAGTCTCCAACTGAAATAAATAAATAGTTTTGCTATTTCTAATGCTTTGTATTTGCACCTCCAGGAGTGGATGGAACAGTAGTTTTGGTCTTAAAGTTCTCTGGGAACAGAATGGCTGTGTGCACGTGCTCCATCACGATGATGCTGACAAATGATGCTGTTATCACTGGGACCAAGGGGACCATCAAGGTAGGAATTAGCAGACACAGACACACATAGGAAATTCATTATTCTAACAAGTCACAGCCAGAGGAGGGTGGGGGAAGAAGTGCACACTATAGTTATTGATCTAATGATGAAAATTTTGAATAAATTAAACAAGTTTATGATTAATTGAAGAGCTGATTTTCTAATGAACATTTCCATAGCCTCCTGAACAACTTCAATAACCTACGTATACTGAACAAAAATATTAACGTGGACAGCTGATGAAACTGTGGGTTTGCACAATTGAAGAATTTCTGCACCAACCGTCAGAAACCGTCTCAGGGAAGCTCATCTGCATGCTCGTCGTCCTCAGCAGGGTCTTGACCTGACTGCAGTTCGGCGTCATAACCAACTTCACTGGGCAACTGATCACCTTCAATGGCCACTGGCACGCTGGACAAGTGTGCTCTTCACGGATTAATCCCGGTGTCATCTGTACTGGGCAGATGGCAGACAGTGTGTACAGCGTTGTGTGGGCGAGAGGTTTTCTGATGTCAACATTGTGAACAGAGTGCCTCATGGTGGCAGTGGGGTTATGGTATGGTCAGGCATAAGCTACAGACAACGAACACAATTGCATTTTATCGATGGCAATTTTGATGCACAGAGATTCCGTGACGAGATCCTGAGGCCCATTGTCATCCCATTCATCAACCACCATCACCTCATGTTTCAAGCATGATAATGCATGGCCCCATGTCGCAAGGATCTGTACACAATTCCTGGAAGCTGAAAATGTCCCAGTTCTTCCATGACCTGCATACTTTTGTCACCCATTGAGCATGTTTGGGATGCTCTGGCTCAACGTTTACGACAGCGTGTTCCAGTTCCTGACAATATCCAGCAACATTGCACTGCCATTGAAGAGGAGGGTGACAACATTTCACAGGCCACAATCAACAGCCTGATCAACTCTATGTGAAGGAAATGGTGGTCACACTGGATACTGATTGGGTTTTTGATCCACTCCCCTTCTTTTTTTTAGGTATCTGTGACAATCAAATGCATACGTATATGTATTCCGAATCATGTGAAATTCATAGACTAGGGCCTAATTAATTCATTTCAATTGACTGATTTCCTTATATGAACTGTAACTCAGAAAACATCTTTGAAATTTTTGCATGCTGCGTTTATATATTTTTTTCTCAGTGTGGTTCATTTGATACACTTGAGAGTTTATTATTCAGAGTACCATAGTGTTTATCAAAACTTGATTTTGATTAAGCACACCACCATTTATTAGTATCATCAAACAAGCCTCTCTCTTCAATTCCCTATTGAGATCAACAAAGTGTGACATTAATGGCATAACAATGGCTTCAGAGAAAATATCATATTAGGTGTTGTTTCTATCTGAGGTCCCCAACCACATGTGGTGTCCTACGAGCCTGGAGGTGAATGGAGAGGTGATGCAATACCCTCTCCCTGAGCCCAGCCTTCCCCTCAACTTCATTCACAGTACTGGGCTGCGCTACGAAGCAGAGGAGGTCAGGCAGTGTCTGCTTAAAGGTAGGCTTTACACAAAGCAACTTGAACCATTTAATATTACAACACACCTTACTGAAATCAAAATAGAGTTTGCACCAAAAACAGCCCAAGCCGATAGGGGAAATGGTATGGGAATCTGCAGGTTTGAGACCGACTACATTGCAGTCAGAATTACTCAATTTACAAATCACCTTGCATCCCAAATAACTGGTCATTATGTGATCAAGATTAGCGATAATGCACTTTGCCTTGCTCAAACACGCTGATTGTTTCCATCAGAGCTGAAGGAGAGCTCTGGAATGCCTTGGTCACACTCACACCTTCTCGCCGAGGTCATGGATGAAGCCAGAAGACAAGTGGGAGTGACATATAATCAAGACAGCATCCAATGAGAAATAATGCAGCCCAAGTCCCCCTTTCTCAGTCATGGATGCACTCTCTACCGATGCTAGTCAGCAGGTGACTTCAGTCCAATGAATGCTATAGGTTATGCTGTTATGATGGTTAAACTAAGGGGGTGTGCTTGTGTGGCGGCTCCCTCTGATCTGCCTGGTAATAATGGGCTGTGTCCCAAATGGCACCATATTCCCTTTATGGTGCACACCAGTGCATGAATCCTGGTCAAAGTAGTGAACAGGGTGCCATTTGGGATGCAGACATGGTCTCAGGAGGTTTTAATAACTTATGAGGCTAATCGGCCTATGATGTTTATTTCATGAGGACCAACCCATTCATGGTGATTTTTTTTAATGGATATGTGCCAGTTATGTTCAGCTTGCCAGCATCCATCCTATTGAGTTTGCTGTTTTGCTTGTTTGACCTCAAGCGATTGGCCAGTCACTTAGTAGGTAATAGGTTACAACAGAACAGACTACGTGTTACCTTGCTAGTTAGAGAGAACATTGATCTCCAGATTGGAGTTGAGTGCAATACTCCTCATTCTGCTAATGTAACATAGGCTACCACCACTGCAGGGGAGATGATCAGCAGGCCTATTGCTTATTTCCTTATTTTTCTATAATTTTGGAAAGTGACTAATTATGGCCACAACAAGGTCAAGGTCATCCAAGGTCACACAGAGGTTCTTAGCAGTCTGGGAGGTTGTGTCACAGACCGAGTCTCCGTGCCATAGAAATTCAGACATAAAACCAGACGTTTATTGAAGTTGTGTATTGATTGCATTGATGAGGACGCTCATTAAATAATTGTAAAGATATCCTCATTAGTTCACCTGTAAAAGAGAGATATGCATGTTTAGTGCTTCTACACCTGCATTGCTTGCTGTTTGGGGTTTTAGGCTGGATTTCTGTACAGCACAGATATATCAGCTGACGTAAGAAGGGCTATATAAATAAATTAGATTTTTGATTTTTTGTTTTGTTTAGTCGGAACGTTGGTAATTGGTTTTAGAGCGTGAATGTTAATATAAGGATGTTGTTTTAAAGAGACTACTAATGTAATGAAATGAGATCACCATTTATATGGATAAATAAATGTGTTACAATTAACGTTATTGAAAGAGCTGTTAGTTCCTGGTGCGTCTCCCACAAAGGTGTCAAATGTGCGCTCAGGAGGGGAAGGTTTATCCTGTGACGGGAGTATGGCAAAGTTAGCTAATTCCCGGGGAAGACATGGTTGTATCAATGTGTTATTTATGCTTAAAGAATGGTTTAAACCACTTATTAATGTGTGGATACACAGGCATATTTAAAGTCTAAGTTGTTTTGAATGAGTTCGATTTGTGATTTAATTAAGTTCCCTTTGAATCAGCTGTTGTTTTCTCTAAGGAGAAAAGCATGCACACATTTAAAAACTATACGTTACTTATCCTTTTATCTATAAAATGTCTTGCACAACTAGCTAATTTTGGTTTGATTACTTTGCACATTTATTTTGGGATTCCACCCCTGTAAATGTGATTTGCCTGATGAGGCACGAGTGGTGTAATTTCATTGAAGTGCATTTGTCTCCACGTTTCCTCACCTCTGCTTCTCGATTACCTTTGACCTTTTTCAAAAGCAGGACAGGACTGAGGAGCAACGAGCAAAACCAATTGAGATTCTCCCAATAATTGTGCACTTGCTCCCCTCCCCTGTCGTTCTGCCCCTGAACAGGCAGTTAACCTGTCTTTCAAAATAAGAATTTGTTCTTAACTGACTTGCCTAGGTAAAAAAAATAAATCAAATATAAATACATTGAACTTATTAGTGCCAAGAATTAGGAATGAGAACAATTTAATAGTAATACTCTGCAGTATACTCTTGACTTTGCAGAATCTCTGCACTCGACCGATTTTAGTGGAGCATGGCAACTGTCCGAAATGGGTAGAAAGAGGCTACCATGTATGAGATTTAGATCAACTTACTGGATATAAATTCAGAATAATCATTCATAATATTTTATTTGGGATTATTTTATCCTTTGTTATGTAATATTTAAACATTAGATCATTTTATGGTATTAATTCATGTTTTTCTCCAACCCTGTTCCCTCCCGGTGAAGTGTGAAAGGGATCCACATCATATCAACCATAGCAACCTACTGGGACATGGGGTGTTTCATCCTGCAAAAGGGTTGCTACATGCATGTTGGGAACATGAGCAAGGATGGAACATGAGCTTTGGGTGGTTGGGTATACCCAGTTGAGGGAGTTGGGACTGTATGGAAGGGAGGTAAGCCCCAGTGTAGCTATTGTTGTAAACACAACACGGCTACTCCTGCCTCTAGTAGTAGAAGTGTTGGAGAGACTACTCAAAGATAGGGAGGGGTTTGATTCAAATAAAATGTTATTGGTCACAGTGAAATGCTTACTTCCGAGCCCATTCCCAACAATGCAGAGTTAAAAAGTAAGGCAAATATTTGCTGAATAAAAAAGGAAATAGTAACACAATAAAAACAGTAAGACTATATACAAGGAGTACCAGTACTGAGTCAATGTGTAGGCGTACGAGGTAATTGAGGTAATGTAGTATGTACATGTGGGTAGGGGTAAAAGTGACTAGACCATCAGGATATACAGTATAAAAAACAGAGTAGCAGCATTGCGTGTGTGTTGGAGTGTTAGTGTAGTATGTGTGAGTGAGTGTTTGGGTAGAGTCTAAGCAGTGCAAAGGAGTCAAAGCCAAACTGTAAATAATAAAGGGGATCAATGTAAATTGTCCGGGTAGCCATTTGATTAACTGTTCAGCAGTCTTATGGCTTTGGGATAGAAGCTGTTCAGGTTCCTTTTGGTCCCAGACTTGGCGCTCCGGTACCACTTGCCATGCGGTAGCAGAGAGAACAGTCTATGACTTGAGTAGCTGACACCGCCTGGTATAGAGGTCCTAGCTAATTTTGTTTTGATCACTTTGCACATTTATTTTGGGATTCCACTCCTGTAAATGTAATTTGCCTGATGAGGCATGAGTGGAGTAATTTCTTAGAAGTGCATCTGGGAGTTCGGCCTCAGTGATGTACTGGACTGTACACAGTAGCGCCTTGCTGATTTGTTTAAAGGTCCAATGCAGCCGTTTTTATCTTAAAATCAAATAATTTCTGGGTAACAATTAAGTGCCTTTACTGTGAATGTTTTCAATTAAAATGGTCAAAAATAAACTAAAATAGCTTCTTAGCTAAATGCAATTTCTCTAGCAAGAATTTAGCTGCGACTGTTTGGGAGTGGAATGAGAGAAGGGCCTCATTTGAAAAGCCTAATGGGAGGGATGTGTAACCTGAAAACTAGCTGTTTTTGGCAACCTCGTAGTGTGGAAATATATATGAAACACAGGAAATTAAATGTTTTGACTGCACTGGACCTTTTAATAGACGTCTGGATACTGATGCAGATGGTTCAAAATACTGCACCTTAGAAATATTGTACTGGGTCAGCATTTGTAGTGCAGGAATGTGGGGTTGCAGTCAGGAAATGTATTATAGACAACCTGGCATGACAGAGCTGATGGCTGTACTGTTGGCCTTGCAGTTGGTGGAGGAAGTCAAAAGAGTAGTTCTTTGGTCTGACCAGTGACGTGTATTCATGGATGCCAAGGTAAGCCAGGCTTCTCACCCCAAAAAAGAAAGAAAAAAATAAAATAATGTATCTTTCGTCTCTGTTTCATAATTTACCTTCAATTCACAAAAGGCTGAACGTATCTCACCGGAGAACGCATCCTAGTGAGCGATAGGATAAAATAATAGCCAAACTGAGTGAGCTCAACTGTGAATGGTCCTGGTGCACCAAAAAAAAGTGTAAAGGGAAGCCCGTTTGGATTTGGCGTCATTCCTATCGCATTGAGAGCATATGTCATTGACAAAAACAACTTGAACTGTTGCATCTCATTCTGTTGTTGTCCTCCGGTGGCTAGCCAGCTAGCTAAAATGGGCCCTTTCGTAAATTAGCCATTGATGGAGACAGGGATTTGAACTTGGAATTTTACTTAATTCTCCATACTGGCCAATGATTATAACGGCGATTCTGATCCAACCATCAATTCATACATTGTGCCCCTGGCCTGAGGATGTAAGTTCAATATGCAGCTAGATCTAGAAGGCTAATGTTAACTAGCTAACGTTACCCATGAAAGGAAGTTAGGCTAGCGAGGAAGCATTTTAGCCAAGTAGCCTAGGACAAGAACAAAAATACAAGCGTGTACTGTATGTGTGATAGACCGTTTTGTCATCATGAAAGACTGGAGGATGGTATTGGCATTTCTCTACAAGTAGGGTGACTCAACATGTTTTTTCTACTTGCACGAACGCGCACACACACACAGAAATAAGAACCATGGACTGCCATCATATTTAGCTTATGTTGATTGGACTAAATTTTTTGGGGGATCTTTTAGTTGTCACTGTATTAGACTAAACGTAGGTGATTTTATGATGTTGAAGTTGAAATAGTGCTGGAATAGTGGAGGTAGCTCCTGTTTTCTTTGTGACTTGCGGTAACTCTCCGTGGTTCTAAAGCAATAGTTGTTTAGTAGTCCCGAAAAATGTCTGAAAACATTAACTTGCTTGACCTTGCAGTAGGTCATGTAACTGTTAGTTACATGCAATATGCTTTGTGGACTTCTCTGGACAGAGGTTGCTCTCAGGTTTTGTGATGAAACAAAGGTGTGGTTTAATTTATTCTGACACTGTGTCTTGTTATTGTCTCAGCCTTTAGGCCTACAGTGGAGCAAAAAAGTATTTAGTCAGCCACCAATTGTGCAAGTTCTCCCACTTAAAAAGATGAGAGAGGCCTGTAATAATTCATCATAGGTACACTTCAACTATGACAGACAAAATTAGAAAAAAATCAGTGAGCAGTGAGCAAAAATGCCAGAACCACACGGGGGGACCTAGTGAATGACCTGCAGAGAGCTGGGACCAAAGTAACAAAGCCTACCATCAGTAACACACTACGCCGCCAGGGACTCAAATTCTGCAGTGCCAGACGTGTCCCCCTGCTTAAGCCAGTACATGTCCAGGCCCGTCTGAAGTTTGCTAGAGAGCATTTGGATGATCCAGAAGAAGATTGGGAGAATGTCATATGGTCAGATGAAACCAAAATATAACTTTTTGGTAAAAACTCAACTCGTCGTGTTTGGAGGACAAAGAATGCTGAGTTGCATCCAAAGAACACCATACCTACTGTGAAGCATGGGGGTGGAAACATCATGCTTTGGGGCAAAGGAACCAGGACGACTGATCCGTGTAAAGGAAAGAATGAATGGGGCCATGTATTGTGAGATTTTGAGTGAAAACCTCCTTCCATCAGCAAGGGCATTGAAGATGAAACGTGGCTGGGTCTTTCAGCATGACGATGATCCCAAACACACCGCCCGGGCAACGAAGGAGTGGCTTCATAGGAAGCATTTCAAGGTCCTGGAGTGGCCTTGCCAGTCTCCAGATCTCAACCCCATAGAAAATCTTTGGAGGGAGTTGAAAGTCCGTGTTGCACAGCAACAGCCCCAAAACATCGCTGCTCTAGAGGAGATCTGCATGGAGGAATGGGCCAAAATACCAGCAACAGTGTGTGAAAACCTTGTGAAGACTTACAGAAAACGTTTGACCTCTGTCATTGCCAACAAAGGGTATATAACAAAGTATTGAGATAAACTTTTGTTATTGACCAAATACTTATTTTACACCATAATTTGAAAATAAATTCATTAAAAATCCTACAATGTGATTATCTGGATTTTTTTCCGTCATTTTGTCTGTCATAGTTGAAGTGTACCTATAATGAAAATTACAGGCCTCTCTCATCTTTTTAAGTGTTAGAACTCGCACAATTGGTGGCTGACAATACTTTTTTGCCCCACTGTATATATCATGGTCGCAAGGTATATGAACTAACAGGTTATAGAGCAAACAACACAGGTTGTAATATGGCTTTTTTTTCTGGCTTCCCATGGATTTTACCCACACATCACTACTGGCTCTGACTCATGTGCGGTATTGATGAGTCTGCAGTCCTTTAGCTCACGTAGCAGACAAGACCTGCTGTATGAGGTACTACAAACCCATGGCTGGGTGAGACAGATGGACATACAGAGATAGCACCACACTGTCAACTCTCTGGCCTCCCTGTAAGCTGTTGGTGTTGGAGTGAACAGGGAGTACAGGAGGAGACTAAGCACACACCCTTGAGGGGCCCCACGTGTTGAGGGTCAGCATGGCAAAGGTGTTGTTGCCTACTCTCAACATCTGGGTCCATACCGTCATGAAGTCCAGGATCCAGTTACAGAGGGAGGTGTTCAGGCCCAGGGTCCCTAGCTTGATGATGAGCTTGGAGGGGACTCTGGTGTTGAACGCTGAGCTGTAGTTTATGAACAACATTCACACATAGTTATTTTCCCTCTTGTCCAGGTGGGAGAGGGCAGTGTGAAGTGCAACTGAGATTGTGTCATCTCTGGATCTGTTGGGGCGGTATGGGAATTTGAGTGGGCCAAGTGTGTCTGGGATGATGGTGTTGATGTGTAGCATGACCAGCCTTTCAAATCACTTCATAATTACAGATGTGAGTGCTATAGGGTGACAGTCATTTTGCCAGGTTACCTTGGAGTTCTTGGGAACAGGGACAATGGTGGTCAGTTTTAAACATGTTGGGATTACAGACTGGAACAAGGAGAGATTGAAAATGTCTGTGAAGACACTTGCCAGCTGGTCTGCGCATGCTTTGATAACGTGTCTTGGTCTGGCCAAGCGGCCTTGCGAGTGATAACCTGTTTAAAAGTTTTACTCACATTGGCACAGACACAGTCATCCGGGAACAACATGGGCTTTCATGCAAGACCAAGTGTTCTTCGAAGTGAGCATAAAAGGCATTTAGCTCGTTTGGGTGTTCTTCATCACTGGGCATCTTACGGCTGGGTTTCCCTTTGCAATCCGTTATCGTCTGCAAGTCCTACCACATACAACATGTGTCAGAGCCGGTTTAAGATGTCGCCCTTCTCCATCAGCACCCTCTTCTTACTCTCGATAATTAGGTTAAGGTCAGGGTTAGCTAAAATGCACACACAAAAAAATCTACTTTTGATGTCAATTTGACAAAAGCTGTATCACATCTAGACACTAGGCAGGTAGCCTAGTGGTTAGAGCTTTGGGCCAGTAACCGAAAGATTGCTTGATTGAATCCCCGAGCTGACAATGTAAACAATCTGTTGTTCTCCCCCTGAACAAGGCAGTTAACCCACTGTTCCCTGGTAGGCTGTCATTATAAATAATTATTTGTGCTTAACTGACATGCCTAGTTAAATAAAGGTTACATTAAAAAATATATATATAAAAATATATAATAATAATAATGACCGGCTGGCAAGTATGATTTAGTTCCTTCCTGTCGCTGGCCCACACTCCAGCACAGTAGGTGGCGGTAATGCACCTTTAATGAATGGATGCCAAACGCCCTTAAATTCCAAAGAAGAAGAAGAAGATTGCGCAGCCGCTTCACAGCCAGAGAATTCAGTTCAGTTCTGTCGCAGTAACGTTCGTTGTTTTTCTTCGACTGTTTTTGAGAGTAACTTTGATTTCGGTAAGTAGTTTATAACAGTAATGTGAATTAACTGGCATGCTTTCGATAGTACCTAGCTAAATCAATTAGGTTTATTAGACGCCTGCGCACGTTTGCTTACGTGTTAGCGGCCATGCTCGCTAACGTTAGCCTGCTTACTCTGGCTAGCTAATTGTCAATCATGCATGGCATGTAACGTTATGTCTTTATAGTAGTAGTAACTAACTAGCCTTACAATATGTTACAAATGGTGGTATTTGTTGATTTTTCAGACCGATTAGCAGTTAACTTCGTCATTTACTTGCTAGCTAGCGAACTGTCCATAAATGGATTGAATCCCCGAGACCGGGTACCTAGCCAGCCGGCAGGCCTTACGCTTGAGAAATAGCTAGCTAAGTAGGGTGGTAACTACTTTTCCAACAGTTATCATTGCTGTCATTGCATGATCAGTCTATGATATCTATATATCTGTTTGACTATCTAGCTAGGTAGTTACTTGTAACAAGTCATAATGTAGCCAGCGCTAGCCAGCTAACTAGCTGATGATGTAAATTTAGCTAGCTAAAGTTAGTTGACTGCGGAGCCATATGGCTCTAAACTCGTTAACAGCAGTTGCCAACAATGTGTGTTCTGGATAACATTGCCATGGGGGTTCTGACTTGTCAATTATTACTTTTATCCCAAACCAACACCTGTCAATCCTACTTGTACATATCTTGTGGTGTTGACTTACAGACAACAATCTTATATGTAAGCTATAATAATAATGTCCTCTTCTCATTCTCATTCAGGGTGTCTTTTATGAGTAATCAAAAGATTCAGAAGCCAACGCTTACAGGCCAGCGTTTTAAAACTAGGAAGAGAGGTGGGTGTAAACTGAATGTATTACTGTCATGACTGGCAAAAAAACTTATGATTTGTGTCCCTAATGAATGCATCGATCTATCAACAGATGAAAAGAAGGTGTTTGACCCTACTCAGTTTCAGGAAACCATTGTACAAGGTCTGAACCAAACTGGCAGTGATCTCGACGCTGTTGCGAAATTTCTTGATGCCTCTGGTGCCAAGCTTGACTACCGCCGCTATGCTGAGACACTCTTCGACATCCTGGTGGCTGGTGGAATGCTGGGTAAGGATAGAATGGAATGCTGGGTAAGGATAGAATGGAATGCTGGCTAAGGATAGAATGGAAGAGCCTGTTAGTGTAAGGTGCTGGCAAAATAAGGATAAAATGGAATGCTAGGTAAGGAGAAAATTAAATAGAATGGACAAAAGTGTGTTTGTGTGAAAGAATGTATAATAAGGGAGTGAACGTTATTTATATTGAGGGATACCTGGAGATAATCGGACCTCTGAAATGAAAGTGGATGGCCCTCCTCCTGAGGAAAATATTAGTGATGCACCGATATTACATTTTTGCCCGATTCCGATATTTTCCTTGACAAAAAACGATGCTGATATTTAACATTTTTGCGGCCTTTTAAGCATTCTAGTTCAGTTAAATAGTTAATACAAACACGTGTGGACGCAGCGGTCTAAGGCACTGTATCTCCGTATAAGAGGCGTCACTACAGTCACTGGTTCGAATCAAGGCTGTATCACATCGGGCCGTGATTTGGAGTCCCATAGGGCGGCGCACAATTGGCACAGCGTCGTCCGGCTTTGGCCTGGGGTAGGCAGTCATTGTAAATAAGAATTTGTTCTTAACTGACTTGCCTAGTTAAATATAGGTTACACACACCACACTAACCAAAAAGTTATTTTGTTGGCATTTACGTATGTCCCCATTACCAGTAAAACATAATCAAAACCTATTTCTTTCGCTGTTCATTTGTTCAGTCGGTTCATTCTCAGGATTTCTATGGAACGCCGTTTGGCTCTTGCGTGTCAAAAAAGATGCACGTCAAATAAGCTTGTTGACCAATCGGGACCTGAATATGACTGCACTAAACATAATAATTTAAAGCGTTCATACATTTTTTTACGTAGTTATTACACATTGATTACACTCACTTGTAATTCAGATGTCACAACTATTCATCGATACGTATGCTATGATGCTGGTAAAGTTGTCTCGCACACCTACAGTGCTGGTCATTTAAAAAAAAAAAGCTAGCTCGCTCTCTCTCTCTCTCGTGGATGCAAAAAAATGTTTCCCATAAACATGCAGCTAACTATATATAATTAGGTGTCGTCATCTAAAATAAATATCCCTAATAAGACCGTTCCTATTTGATTAATGGTGGTCGGACCCATCTATGTGAAGCTAGCCACAATAAGGATTAGCCACAATAGTGGACTTTGCGGTTAACCTTCAAAATAAGTATTACATAATTATACTATTTGTATTAATTTGCATCACTGTCACTTACTTTTTATGGCAACCCGCAAATTCTACTATTGTGTTTAATCCTTATTGTGGCTAGCTTCACAACACAAAACTCTGTCTGGTCGAGCGTCACTAGCCAGATGAAGCTAGATTACATTTACATTTAAGTCATTTAGCAGACGCTCTTATCCAGAGCGACTTACAAATTGGTGCATTCACCTTATGACATCCAGTGGAACAGCCACTTTACAATAGTGCATCTAAATCTTTTAAGGGGGGTGAGAAGGATTACTTTATCCTATCCTAGGTATTCCTTAAAGAGGTGGGGTTTCAGGTGTCTCCGGAAGGTGGTGATTGACTCCGCTGTCCTGGCGTCGTGAGGGAGTGTGTTCCACCATTGGGGAGCCAGAGCAGCGAATAGTTTTGACTGGGCTGAGCGGGAACTGTACTTCCTCAGTGGTAGGGAGGCGAGCAGGCCAGAGGTGGATGAACGCAGTGCCCTTGTTTGGGTGTAGGGCCTGATCAGAGCCTGGAGGTACTGAGGTGCCGTTCCCCTCACAGCTCCGTAGGCAAGCACCATGGTCTTGTAGCGGATGCGAGCTTCAACTGGAAGCCAGTGGAGAGAGCGGAGGAGCGGGGTGACGTGAGAGAACTTGGGAAGGTTGAACACCAGACGGGCTGCGGCGTTCTGGATGAGTTGTAGGGGTTTAATGGCACAGGCAGGAGCCCAGCCAACAGCGAGTTGCAGTAATCCAGACGGGAGATGACAAGTGCCTGGATTAGGACCTGCGCCGCTTCCTGTGTGAGGCAGGGTCGTACTCTGCGGATGTTGTAGAGCATGAACCTACAGGAACGGGCCACCGCCTTGATGTTAGTTGAGAACGACAGGGTGTTGTCCAGGATCACGCCAAGGTTCTTAGCGCTCTGGGAGGAGGACACAATGGAGTTGTCAACCGTGATGGCGAGATCATGGAACGGGCAGTCCTTCCCCGGGAGGAAGAGCAGCTCTGTCTTGCCGAGGTTCAACTTGAGGTGGTGATCCGTCATCCACACTGATATGTCTGCCAGACATGCAGAGATGTGATTCGCCACCTGGTCATCAGAAGGGGGAAAGGAGAAGATTAATTGTGTGTCGTCTGCATAGCAATGATAGGAGAGACCATGTGAGGTTATGACAGAGCCAAGTGACTTGGTGTATAGCGAGAATAGGAGAGGGCCTAGAACAGAGCCCTGAGGGACACCAGTGGTGAGAGCGCGTGGTGAGGAGATAGATTCTCGCCACGCCACCTGGTAGGAGCGACCTGTCAGGTAGGACGCAATCCAAGCGTGGGCCGCGCCGGAGATGCCCAACTCGGAGAGGGTGGAGAGGAGGATCTGATGGTTGACAGTATCGAAGGCAGCCGATAGGTCTAGAAGGATGAGAGCAGAGGAGAGAGAGTTAGCTTTAGCAGTGCGGAGCGCCTCCGTGATACAGAGAAGAGCAGTCTCAGTTGAATGACTAGTCTTGAAACCTGACTGATTTGGATCAAGAAGGTCATTCTGAGAGAGATAGCGGGAGAGCTGGCCAAGGACGGCACGTTCAAGAGTTTTGGAGAGAAAAGAAGGGATACTGGTCTGTAGTTGTTGACATCGGAGGGATCGAGTGTAGGTTTTTTCAGAAGGGGTGCAACTCTCGCTCTCTTGAAGACGGAAGGGACGTAGCCAGCGGTCAGGGATGAGTTGATGAGCGAGGTGAAGTAAGGGAGAAGGTCTCCGGAAATGGTCTGGAGAAGAGAGGAGGGGATAGGGTCGAGCGGGCAGGTTGTTGGGCGGCCGGCCATCACAAGACGCGAGATTTCATCTGGAGAGGGGAGAAAGAGGTCAGAGCACAGGGTAGGGCAGTGTGAGCAGAACCAGCGGTGTCGTTTGACTTAGCAAACGAGGATCGGATGTCGTCGACCTTCTTTTCAAAATGGTTGACGAAGTCATCTGCAGAGAGGGGGGAGGATTCAGGAGGGAGGAGAAGGTGGCAAAGAGCTTCCTAGGGTTAGAGGCAGATGCTTGGAATTTAGAGTGGTAGAAAGTGGCTTTAGCAGCAGAGACAGAGGAGGAAAATGTAGAGAGGAGGGAGCGAAAGGATGCCAGGTCCGCAGGGAGGCGAGTTTTCCTCCATTTCCGCTCGGCTGCCCGGAGCCCTGTTCTGCTGGCTGCTTATAATGTTAGCTTTGGGCAACAGGGTTAATTAGCTGGCTAGATATTTATTTTCACGAACTGAAGATCAATTTCAATAGCCAATCAAGTGGCTACCTAGCTAATACTTACGTACATGGATTCCTAAATCATTTCTTAGAATAGTGAAAATGACTGCAGGTTTTACTGGTCATTGTTTTCAGGCTTGTTCTATTGGTGCTAGCGAGCTACCAAGCTAAAGCTAGCTACCCCAGAAGTTGCGGTCAAACAAATTATGCATTATTACCAATGCGGTATTGTTCATGGCCGGTGTTAGCTTGTTTGCAGACTTTTTGTATAGCTTTGACAGTGCTACTGTATCATTTTTGACACGCAAAGACCCAAACGGCGTTCCATAGTATGAAGCTAATAGCAGTGACGCTCTTACTGTGTAACTCCAGTAGGACCACATCTGAAAAATAGTACACTTGGTAGTGTGTATCGGTGCTCGACCAGTCTGCGAAAGCCAACATCACACAGAGAACGGTTGATTGTCAAGGGCAATGAATTCCATTATCTTGTCTTTAATGGATTTCGCCTTTAGGTTGTCTCGCTGAAATTTTCTTACTCTTTCAAATGACTCCTCGGCTTGTTGACTGCTCGATTCACACAGTAGACTTTGTGGGCGTCATTACGTCACGTACCTGCGTTATATAGGTATGCATGGTAGCTTTGACATCGGTTTTCAACATTGCCATTAAACTAGACATCAGGCCGATAACAATGTTGTCATTTTTAGCTAATATCAGCCGATTTCCAATATTTTCACCGCTATATCGTGCATCCCTAGAAAATACACTGCTCAAAAAAATAAAGGGAACACTTAAACAACACAATGTAACTCCAAGTCAATCACACTTCTGTGAAATCAAACTGTCCACTTAGGAAGCAACACTGATAGACAATAAATTTCACATGCTGTTGTGCAGCATGGTGGAAATTATGGGCAATTAGAAAGACATCCCCAATAAAGGAGTGGTTCTGCAGGTGGTGACCACAGACCACTTCTCAGTTCCTATGCTTCCTGGCTGATGTTTTGGTCACTTTTGAATGCTGGCGGTGCTTTCACGCTAGTGGTACCATGAGACGGAGTCTACAACCCACACAAGTGGCTCAGGTAGTGCAGCTCATCCAGGATGGAACATCAATGTGAGCTGTGGCAAGAAGGTTTGCTGCTTCTGTCAGCGTAGAGCATGGAGGCGCTACCAGGAGACAGGCCAGTAGATCAGGAGATGTGGTGGAGGCCGTAGGAGAGCAACAACCCAGCAGCAGGACCGCTACCTCCGCCTTCGTGCAAGGAGGAGCACTGCCAGAGCCCTGCAAAATGATGTCTGCTCAAACGGTCAGAAACAGACTCCGTGAGGGTGGTATGAGGGCCCGACGTCCACAGGTGGGGGTTGAGCTTACAGCCCAAAACCGTGCAGGACGTTTGGCATTTGCCAGAGAACACCAAGATTGGCAAATTCGCCACTGGCGCCCTGTGCTCTTCACAGATGAATGCAGGTTCACACTGAGCACATGTAGCAGAGTCTGGAGACGCCGTGGAGAACGTTCTGCTGCCTGCAACATCCTCCAGCATGACTGGTTTGGCGGTGGGTCAGTCATGGTGTGGGGTGGCATTTCTTTGGAGGGCCGCACAGCCCTCCATGTGCTCGCCAGAGGTAGCCTGACTGCCATTAGGTACCGAGATGAGATCCTCAGACCCTTGTGAAACCGTATGCTGGTGCGGTTGGCCCTGGGTTCCTCCTAATGCAAGACAATGCTAGACCTCATGTGGCTGGAGTGTGTCAGCAGTTCCTGCAAGAGGAAGGCATTGATGCTATGGACTGGCCTGTCCGTTCCCCAGACCTGAATCCAATTGAGCACATCTGGGACATCATGTCTCGCTCCATCCACCAACGCCACGTCGCACCACAGACTGTCCAGGAGTTGGCCGACACTTTAGTCCAGGTCTGGGAGGAGATCCCTCAGGAGACCATCCGCCACCTCATCAGGAGCATGCCCAGGCGTTGTAGGGAGATCATACAGGCACGTGGAGGCCACACACACTACTGAGACCAATTTTTGACTTGTTTTAAGGACATTACATCAAAGTTGGATCAGCCTGTAGTGTGGTTTTCCACTTTAATTTTTAGTGTGACTCCAAATCCAGACCTCCATGGGTTGATAAAATAGATTTCCATTGATCATTTTTGTGATTTTGTTGTCAGCACATTCAAATATGTTAAGAGAAAAGTATTTAATAAGAATATTTCATTCCTTCAGATCTAGGATGTGTTATTTTAGTGTTCCCTTTATTTTTTTGAGCAGTGTATGTTACCTGGCCCTCTCCGAGCATTTGGAAAAAAATAAAACATGTAACCCTCCCCCTCCAAAATTATGATTTAAACAAAATGGCAGGGAATATTAAATCCCATAGTAGGCTATCAATTTTGCAGTCGTGATTTCTATCAACTCAAACCGTGCAAACCTACAGCTGTATTCATACCATATTCATATTCACTGCTTCAGGTTGTGTTCGTTGTCATAGTGACGACTGCAAATGATACCAACCTACATTTTTTAAAAGAAAAACTTGTATTTAAATTAAATGTAGAAATTCAATGAGGTTTAGCCTGCGTGTCTTTACATGTCATTGCTTGCCTCGTTGCTCAATGGATGTCAATTCGTTGGGCTCTTTCTCGCTGCTCATCACTGTCTCCAGAGTATAAGAAAGACAAGCATTTCGCTACACCCGCAATAACATCTGCTAAACACATGTATGTGACCAATACAATTTTATTTGATCTGTCCTGTGCAACAATGTTATCATCACTGGCCACTCTCTTTGCAACTTTCCCCGACAACTAAATTGCCCTAAGTCTATTTTACATGCAGCAAGAGCACGCATGCTTCTCTCCCCAAAAAACTATTATGCCTAGTTTAAAAAGAATGCTCCACTCCACACTGCCCTTTCCCACATGGACAAAAGGATGTGAGAATGTGGTTCATTGACCACAACTCACCGTTCAACACCATATTTCCCACGAAGCTCATCACTAAGCGAAGGACCTCGTGATTAAAACACCTTCCTCGGCAACGGGATACTGGACTTCGTGACGGGCTATCCCAAGGTGGTAAGAGTAAGTAACAACATATCGCCAAGCTGATTCTCAACACGGCGGCTCGTCAGAGGTGCCTGCTTAGTCCCCTCCTGTACTCCCTTTTCACCCACAACTGCATGGCCAAGCACGACTCCAACCACAAGTTTGTTGACGACACAACAGTGGTAGGCCTGATCACCGACAACAATGAGACAGCCTATAGGGAGGTCAGAGACCAGGCATTGTCAAATCAAGTTTATTTGTCACGTGCTCCGAATACAACAGACCTTGAAATGCTTACTTACAGGCTCTAACCAATAGTGCAAAAAAGGTATTAGGTGAACAATAGGTAGGAAAATAAATAAAATAACAGTAAAATGTCAGGCTACATACAGTAGCGAGGCTGTAAAAGTATTGAGGCTACATACAGACACCGGTTAGTCAGGCTGATTGAGGTAGTATGTACATGTAGATATGGTTAAAGTGATTATGCATATATGATGAACAGAGAGTAGCAGTAACGTAAAAGAGGGATTGGTGGGTGGGACACAATGCAGATAGCCCGGGTAGCCAATGTGCGGGAGCACTGGTTGGTCGGCCCAATTGAGGTAGCGTGTACATGAATGTATAGTTAAAGTGACTATGCATATATGATAAACAGAGTAGCAGCAGCATAAAAAGGGGGGGGGGGTGGCACGGCACAATGCAAATAGTTCGGGCAGCCATTTGAATACCTGTTCAGGAGTCTTATGTCTTGGAGTAACAACTGTTGAAGCCTTTTTGTCCTAGACTTGGCTCTCCAGTACCGCTTGCCATGCGGTAGTAGAGAGAACAGACTGTGACTGGAGTCTTTGACAATTTTTAGGGCCTTCCTCTGACACCGTCTGGTATAGAGGTCCTGGATGGCAGGCAGCTTAGCTCCAGTGACGTACTGGGCCGTAAGCACTACCTTCTATAGTGCCTTGCGGTCAGAGGCCGTGCAATTGTCGTACCAATGTTGCAGCTGTGTAACCTTTTGAGGATCTGAGGACCAATGCCAAATCTTTTTTTGTTTCCTGAGGGGGATTAGGCTTTGTCGTGCCCTCTTCACGACTGTCTTGGTGTGTTTGGACCATTCTAGTTTGTTGTTGATGTGGACACCAAGGACCTTGAAGCTCTCAACCTGCTCCACTACAGCCCCTGTCGATGAGAACGGGTGTGTGCTCGGTCCTCCTTTTCTTGTAGTCCACTATCATCTCCTTCGTCTTGGTTACGTTGAGGGATAGATTGTTATTCTGGCACCATCCGGCCAGGTCTCTGACCTCCTCCCTATAGGCTGTCTCGTCGTTGTCGGTGATCAGGCTTGCCACTGTTGTCTGCAAACTTAATGATGGTGTTGGAGTCGTGCCTGGCCACGCAGTAGTGGGTTAACACGGAGTACAGGAGGGGACTGAGCACGCACCCCTGGGGAGCTCCAGTGTTGACGATCAGCGTGGCAGATGTGTTGCTACCTGCCCTCACCACCTGGGGGCGGCCTGTCAGTAAGTCCAGGATCCAGTTGCAGAGGGAGATGTTAAGTCCCACGTTCCTTATCTTAGTGATGAGCTTTGAGGATACTATGGTGTTGACTACAGTTCAGCATTCAATCAACAGCATTCTCACATATGTGTTCCTTTTGTCCAGGTGGGAAAGGGCAGTGTGGAGTGCAATAGAGATTGCATAATCTGTGGATCTGTTTGGGCAGTATGCAAATTGGAGTGGGTCTAGGGTTACTGGGATAATGATGTTAATGTGAGCCATTACCAACCTTGTTCTTGGGCACAGCTTGAAACATGTTGATATTACAGACTAATTTAGGGACATGTTGAAAATGTCAGTGAAGACACCTGCCAGTTGGTCAGCACATTCCCAGAGCACACGTCCTGGTAATCCGTCTGGCCCAGCAGCCTTGTGTATGTTGACCTGTTTAAAGGTCTTACTCACGTTGGCTACGGAGAGTGTGATCACACAGTCATCCGGAACAGCTGATGCTCTCATGCATGCCTCAGTATTGTTTTCCTCGAAGCGAGTGTAGTGATTTAACTCGTCTGGTAGGCTCGTGTCACTGGGCAGCTCGCGGCTGTGCTTCCCTTTGTAGTCTGTAATAGTTTGCAAGCCCTGCCACATAAGATGAGCGTCGGAGCCGGTGTAGTAGTATGATTCAATCTTAGCCCTGTATTGACACTTTGCCCGTTTGATGGTTCGTTGCATGTTGTTGCAGGATTTCTTGTAAGCTTCCGGGTTAGAGTCCCGCATCTTGAAAGCGGAAGCTCTACCCTCTAGCTCAGTGCGAATGTTGCCTGGAATCCATGGCTTCTGGTTGGGGTATGTACGTACAGTCACTGTGGGGACGACGTCCTCTGCACTTATTGATAAATTCAGTGACTGATGTGGTGTACTCCTCAATGCCGTCGGAAGAATCCCGGAACATGTTCCAGTCTGTGATAGCAAAACAGTCCTGTAGTTTAGCATCTGCTTCATCTGATCACTTTTTTATTGACAGAATCACTGGTGCTTCTTGCTTTAATTTCTGCTTGTTAGCAGGAATCAGGAGGATAGAGTTGTGGTCGGATTTATCACATGGAGGGAGAGCTTTGTACGCGTCTCTGTGTGTGGAGTACAGGTGATCTAGAATTTTTTTTCCCTCTGGTTGCACATTTAACATGTTGATGGAAATTTGGTAGAACTGATTTAAGTTTCCTTGCATTAAAGTCTCCAGCCACTAGGAGCGCCGCCTCTAGGTGAGCGGCTTCCTGTTTGCTTATTTTCTTATACAGCTGACTGAGTGTGGTCTTGGTGCCAGCATCTGTCTGTGGAAAAGTATAGCTGAAAACTCTCTAGGCAAGTAGTGTGGCCTGCAATTTATCACACTATACTCCAGGTGAGCAAAATCTCGAGACTTCCTTAGATTTCGTGCACCAGCTGTGGTGCTAGGACAACAACCTCTCCCTGAACGTGAGCAATTAAAGGTGATGATCGTGGACTACAGGAAAAGGAGGGTCGACCACTCCCCCATTCACATCAACGGGGCTGTAGTGGAGCGGGTCGAGAGTTTCAAGTTCCTTTGTGTCCACATCACCAACATACTATCATGGTCCAAACACACCAAGAATCGTGAAGAGGGCATAACAATGCCTTTTCCCCCTCAGGAGACTGAAAAGATTAGGCACGGGTCCCCAGATCCTCAGTTATACAGCTGCACCATCGAGAGCATCCTGACCGGTTGCATTTCCCTCTGGTATGGCAACTGCTCCGGTGTCCGACCGTAAGGCGCTACAGAGCGTAGTGCGTACGGCACAGTACATCACTGGGTCAAAGCTTCCTGCCATCCAGGACCTATATACTAGGCGGTGTCAGAGGAAGGCACAATAAATTGTAATATACTCAACTCACCAAAGTCATAGGCTGTTCTCTCTGCTATGGCATGGCAAGCGGTACCAGAATGCCAAGTCTAGGTCCAAAAGGCTCCTTAACAGCTTCTACCCCCCCAAGGCGTAAGACTGCTGAACAATTAATCAAATGGCCACCCGGACTTTTTACATTGACCTCCACCCCCCCATGTTTTTACGCTGCTACTGTTTATTATCTATGCATAGTCGCTTTACCCCTACCTACATGTACAAATGACCTCAACCAACTTGTAACCCTGCACATTGACTCGGTACTGGTACTCCCTGTATTTAGCCATATCATTGTCCTTTTATTTCGTAAACAAGATCAAATCACGATGTCAGCGATCTTCAGGCCGGAAAGTCAGAGCCGCAGATAGAGGCCTGATTTTAGTTTCCGATTTTTGAATTCCGAATGTATAACTTCAAAAAGATGTAACCTTTATTTTAACTTGGCAAGTCAGTTAAGAACAAATGACTTACAATGAAGGCCTACACCGGCCATACCTGGACGACACTGGGCCAATTGTGCGCAGCCCTATGGGATTCCCAATCACAGCTGGTTGTGATACAGCCTGGATTCGAATCAGGGTGTCTGTAGTGTCACCTCTTGCACTGAGATGCAGTGCCTTAGACCGCTGCGCCACCCGGGAGCCCCGACGATTTTACTAGTCGGAGAACCTTTTTCTGAGTTCCCAGTTGTCTTGAACACACTGAAGTCATTAGTCTGAGATTTCCGAGTTCCCAGTTTTGATTGCAGCATTTCTACCACTGTTCTTGTTGTGCACTACATGCGCTATTTACCAGATACTCTACACACCCACGTTCTAGATATGCCAAGCACAGAGGGACTGATCGAACAGCCAATGGAAGGGTAAAAGAGAAATGCCCACCCAGCTGGGCTCAGCGAGGAGAATGAGCGAGAACAGCGTTGTACACCAAAGTTGCACATGTCAAATTCAATACCAGTGTTCCCAAATGCTGACCAATACTGACATTTAATCGATTACAAATTACATTACCCTCCCCTGAACTAAAAAACTGTGTGTGTTATATAAAATTATAAATAAATAACCCTCTCCCTGACTGAAGTTGAAAAAGCATGACCCTCCCCACTTCCCTCCGGGTAACAATTGTGTAAATTTCAACTGGTCCCTAACCTTCATTTTTGTTTTCTTCTTTTTCAGCCCCAGGGGGTACCTTATCAGATGACTTGACCCGTACAGAGTTCTGTCTCTTTACAGCCCAAGAAGACCTGGAGACCATGCAAGCTTATGCTCAGGTACACTTGTGCAATGGAGTTTATTGGTTTAGCAATAGAGCTGAATATGATGATGCTTTCAGTTGTTTTTCTTTACTACATTAGTAGCTGTGGTTCAAACCCCTTTTCTACTGAAGGAAAAGGTTGATTATGATACAAGTGATTTCAGTCTTTGGATTAACATTGGTCTGTTATTTAGAGATCTGGGACAGGTCTCCCGATAGCGATGTAACTTTGGCTTACAAGTGTTTTAACTATGCATCTTTCCTACAACTTCTGAAGATGTAACATTTGTTTCCCAAAACACCACTCCGAGATAACTTTCACGTAGTGCGGTGTTGAGGCATGTGTCGATACTGATAGGATCGAAAGGCAGTGCTGCTCTCGGTTCAGCTTTCTCCATTCAGATCTTACCTTAACATTGTAATTATTCCACAAGACTAACACTGGATCAGGTCCTAAAGAGAGATGATCACCTATGGCTGCAAATATTGAGGCAGCTTATCCTAGGGCTTACCCTATAATAATGCACTAAATAAAGATTTTGCTCATCATTGTACACATGGTAGGCTAAACATTAAATATTTTGAGGTGAAAATGAGACTAGGTAAATTAAATTGAATGAAAAGGATTAATGTTTTCAATATCATTAAAATACAGTATATAGGCTATGTAACCTATACTGTAGGTGGGCTATATCTTTTAATGCAGTCATCTCAGTTTTCATTTGAAGCCTCTTTTTATCCTTCGCTTGTTTGTACTTGTAGTCGACTTCGTTGTGAAGTTGTCGGTGGTCACAGACGGATAAACCATGTGTAAAGTGACTCGGGGGGGGGGCTAAAAACATCTAACTCTTCTACTGGTGGTGTAGTTAAGTGTGACTTTAGTGACAATGGTTTTGGGAATCAGCTCAGCTTAAACAATTTATTTTTTTAAATGTAACTAGGTAAGTCAGTTAAGAACAAATTCTTATTTACAGTGACGGCCTACACCAGCCAAACCCGGACAACGCTGGGCCAATTGTGTGCCGCTCTATGGGACTCCCAATCATGTCCTGTTGTGATACAGCCTGTAATTGAACCAGGCTGTCTGTAGTGACGCCTCAAGCACTGAGATGCAGTGCCTTAGACCGCTGGGCCACTCGGGGAAAAGCCTCCTACGAAGGTTCTAACAATTAACTTCGCCATAAGATGCTTTTGGAAAACTGGCCCTTACTCTGTTTTCCCTGTCGTTACTTAGGTTTTCAACAAGCTTATCAGGCGCTACAAGTACCTGGAGAAAGGTTTCGAAGAGGAGATCAAGAAGGTAAAAATGTTGTTCAAAATGACGCATGTTTTTAAAAATCTGTTGGATCTTTCTGTTGTCACCATAGAGTTATTCAAATCATTGCTGCTTCCCAAACTTCCCAAACAAAAATAGTGCGCTATAAAGGGAATAGGGTGCCATTTGGGATACAGACTTGATAGACGTCGGGAAGGATTACATTATTGAACCTGGCATTAGACATTTTGTTCTCGAATATGCAATTTTCTCAACTCTAGGCCTTATGTTCCATAGTGTTATATGAGAAATCTATTGTATTCCATCCTTATGCTAGCATTCTATTGTATTCTAAGTTTCAGTATTTGTGTTTCCCTCTTATCTCTTGTGCAGTTGCTGCTGTTCCTAAAGGGGTTCACTGAGTCTGAGCGCAACAAGCTGGCCATGTTGACTGGCATCCTGCTAGCCAATGGCAACATCTCAGCCTCTATCCTCAACAGCCTCTACAACGAGAACCTCGTCAAAGAAGGTGTGCAGCAGTGCCAGCTCAATAGTGCAGGTTTCCTGGACAAAGATTAAGCCTAGTCCTGGACTAAAAATCACTTTCAATAGAGATTTTCCATTGAGTATTATTTTAAATCTAGGACTAGTCATAATCTGTGTCTGGAGAAACCAGACTATATACTTACACGCTCATGTCCAGTTACTTGTGAAAAGGACTAGTAGGGATGTAAAGTTAAATGAAAGTTGCAAACATTCACTCTTAAGATGTGAATTTACTTAGGGCATATTTATGGTTTTGTCTCATACAACAATCCGTGTGTGTTTTTACTGGGCAGACTTGTAAAACTTCTGGAATCATGTCCTGTGGAATCTGGCTTTTCACCTGGTGGGCTTAAAATAAATGGTTTCCCCTGTCCTATTTTTTACAAAGGTGTCTCTGCAGCCTTTGCTGTGAAACTTTTCAAATCCTGGATCCATGAGAAGGACATCAACTCTGTGGCCGGAAGTCTCCGGAAGGTCGGCATGGATAACAGGCTTCTGGTGAGTGAGACCACCAATCATGTGGGTGATGTCCAATCCGAAGCCATGCTAGCTTTCCTTGGCTCAGTGTAAAATAGTCATTGGGTAGCAGGGTAGTTAAGAAAAGGGAGCTCTCGAAATAGAAAGGTTCTGTCTTTCCTTGATTCCTCGTATCCTATCTCCTTACCGTCTCAATTGTATGGTCCCTACCCTCTGACCTCATAATCATTCATAATGAGGCGGTAAGTGGATGCAAGGTACTTAGGAAAGATTAATTGAGAGAGCCAACGGAGAAGCCTTCTTAGTTGGACAGGGCTTAAGCATAAAGATGCAATATAGTTGCATACGTTCTACTTAATTCTGTGTCATTAAGCCTGTTTCTTCACCTTGTCTTGCAGGAGCTGTTTCCTGCCAACAAGCGGAGCTGTGAACACTTCTCTAAGTACTTCACAGATGCTGGACTCAAGGAGCTGTCAGACTTTGCCAGGAACCAGCAGGCCATCGGGTCCCGTAAGGAGCTTCAGAAGGAGCTCCAGGAACAGATGGAGCGCGGGGATGCTTTCAAAGACGTGAGTCCAAAGCCTGGCTGTATGCTGATAGCTGGAGAAGCACTCCTCTGGTTGAGTTCCATTCCCTACCCTTAACCCTTTAAGGGTGCACTTGCTCTCATTGTCCCTAGTTGATTTAGACGCATTGGATTGGTTTTAGCATGGGAAGTGAATTTGTGCACACTTGGAGTGGAGAATCAGATCGCAGCCTCTGTGTTGAAGGATAGTTTTCGATTATGAATCCTAATTTATTTGGTTAGCATGGGATGGACATGAAATGCCCAATAACCAGAATCACTTCTTATTTACGTACTTACTTTCATTCCCTCCTTTCCCTCCAGATCATTGCCTCAGCCAGGGAGGAGATGAAGAAGAACAACATCTCAGAGCAGACCATGATCGGCATCGTGTGGACCAGCGTTATGAGCTATGTGGAGTGGAACAAGAAAGAGGAGCTGGTTACAGAACAAGCCATCAAACACTTGAAGGTGAGCTGATTGGCTTGCACTGATTTCAGATCCATCACTTCCCCATCTTACCAAATATGAGTTGTGTGGAGAGAAACTTGAGTTCGCCTTCTCTGCAGGATTCTCACAATCAGCCATGGAATCAGACAGCATAGGCACATGGTGCACCAAAATGTGTCTGAAACGAGGGTAATGTTGTGGCTTGTTTTTTGTGACTCATGGAAACTCCCCCTGTCTCGCCACAGCAATACAGCCCACTGCTGAAGGCGTTCACATCCCAGGGAGCCTCTGAGATCCTGCTGCTGGTGAAGATGCAGGAGTACTGCTATGACAACATCCATTTCATGAACTCCTTCCAGAAGATTGTGGTCCTGCTCTACAAAGGTAAAAGTGATGCTTGGCACTCAGCATTAAGTAGATGGATTGGGGGGTAGGGCCCTACGACAGACTAGGTTCCTGTCCAGGGAGTGTACTTGTGTATCAAGCTGCCTTACACTACAGAAACCGGACATAGGCTCCTGCACCTATGGGTTGTTCTGGCTCGGACAAGGCTTGCTTACTTACTTACAAAGGGAAGGAGAACAGTGAACAGCGTTGTCTGCGTCCACCGTCCTTGTTACCCCAATCCCTCTCAAAGCTCATTGGATGGGAATGTCAGAGGGAGGGACCTTGGATCTTTCTATCCAGTGAGCTTTGATTCCATCTTCTGACCTCGCATTGACCGTAGCCGCCAAAACCTTCCCGCTGTGCTAATCAAAGCGAGATCTGCGTTGACTACCATGAAAAATGGGCATTCCTCTTCGGCTTTGCCAAGTGGAGCAGAATCAATGGCCAAAGAGGTGGAAATACTGCTCTAGTTTCTTCACTTTCTGTTCCGCTTTGTTCAGCCAACCTGAGCCCACCTGAAAATGTTGAAGGGTCAGTGGTCCGTTTTAGAATTATTTTATATTCTTCCAAATATGAGAGATGGGACATTATATGCACTAGGGCTGACCCCATTAAGTCGATTGTTTAGTCGTCAGGCTGTTGGTTGACCGATAATTGTTATGTCGATCAGTAGCAAAAGAAAATCGTGTTTCATGGTGTACAAGACATCTGTTTGATTTGCACTTGTTTGAGTGGATTGATCCATTGAGGCTGTGGGGATGGCTCAGTCCATCACTCTAAGACATGTGCTACTGAAATTGTACATGGTTAAGGACAATGGTGCAACGCTAATACAAATAATATTATCTTATAACAAATGCTCTTTCTCCCGCGTTTAATAGCAGTCGCTGTCTGCGGTTTTGAAACATAAGTGCACTGTTGAATTGGCGACTTTTTCTAGACCATGTTGCTATGTGTATAATAGCAAAGTTAATGAGCATATTGGTGTTGGGAACAATGTGGCAGAGTCAGCAGCGGAGTTAGGAGACGATAAAACAGCCCTTGCCTTAACTCACTAAGAAAAGTGAAAAGAGAGGAAACACCAACTGAACTAGGCTATAGATTATAGACCTAACTATTAATTAAACTATATATACAGAGGTATGTGGACACCCCTTCAAATTAGTGGATTCAGCTATTTCAGCCACACCCGTTCCTGAGAGGTGTATAGACTTGAGCACACAGCCATGCAATCGCCATAGACAAACATTGGCAGTAGAATGGCCTTACTGAAGAGCTCAGTGACTTTCAAAGTTGCACCGTCATAGGATGCCACCAACAAATAATTTAGTCAAATTTCTTCCCTGCTAGAGCTGCCCCTGTCAACTGTAAGTGCTGTTATTGTGAAGTGGAACAGTCTAGGAGCAACAACGGCTGTCGCAAAGTGGTAGGCCACAAAAGCTCACGGAACGTGACCACTGAAGCGTGTAGTGCGTAAACGATAGTCTGTCCTCGGTTGCAATACTCGCTACCGAGTTCCAAACTGCCTCTGGAAGCATCGTCAGCACAAGAACTGACTTTCGGGAGCTTCATGAATTGGGTTTCCTTGGCCGAGCAGCCGTACACAAGCCTAAGTTGACCATGTGCAATACCAAGCATCGGCTGGAGTGGTGTAAAGCTCGCCGCCATTGTACTCTGGAGCAGTGGAAACGCATTATCTGTAGTGATGAATCACGCTTCACCAGCTTGCAGTCCGACGGACGAATCTGGGTTTGGTGGATATAGGAAGAACACTACCTGCCCGAATACATAGTGCCAACTGTAATGTTTGGTAGAGGAGGAATAATGGTCTGGGACTGGGACTGCCCCTGTGCACAAAGCGTGGTCCATACAGAACGTTTGTTGAGATCGCTGTAGAAGAGCATGACTGGCCTGCACAGAGCCCTGACCTCGACTTCATCAAACGCCTTTGGGATGATTTGGACGCCGACTGTGAGCCAGGCCTAAACGCCTGACCTCCGTAATGCTCTTGTGGCTAAATGTAAGTCCTAAATGTGGCTAAATGCAAGTCCCCGCAGCAATATCTAGTGGAAAGTCTTCCCAGAAGAGTTACAGCAGCAAAGGGGTGACCAACTCCATATTAATGCCCATAATTTTGTAATGAGACATTCAGAGAGCAGGTGTCCACATACCTTTGGTCATGTAGTGTGTGTATATATCTACAAGACAGATCCTGCTTCTGTTTGAGTGTTTGTTTAATAGCCTACTGATTACCAAGCCTCACGCAACCACGTCGGGTGAACTATTTCACAAATCCGTCTGTTTTATAATCTTTGCTTTGTTGTAATTAAGGCTTTATCCTTTTTTTTTTTTTGTTAGAATAGCCTTCCTGATATTACTTACACTTTATTTAGTATTTACGCTCTTCCAAATTGTCAAATTATTTTTAATAACCCTCCTTTTTCTGGGTCGTTATGATCATTATCATTTAGTAGACTTAGTATAACCACCATCGAGATTTGGGCCTTAGAGTGCATCCTGTTTAGTCTTAATACTGTATCTTTCTTAGGCCTATATTTCAATACTTTCTACAGACTACTGTATCAGTCATTCGTTTGTCATCACAAAGGATACGAGTCATTCATGATTTGAAATGCAATCAAGCATTTTCGTTTAAAAATAAAATAAAGCGACACTTGAATAATTAGCGTACACAATAAATAAACCGTTCCATTTTGTCAATTGCGTTCACAAATGCATGCAACTGTTTTTAATCTTTACTGTAATGAAGCTTTACAAACAATGTTACAACCATCTGGTATGCTTATTTATTTATTGTTTACATTGTTCCAAGCGGTCAGAGTTGTATTGTAATCTAACCATTCCTGTTTGGCACTCATAATATGCACGCATTGCTTGCTTCTTACATCATTTTTCTTGATCGCCAGTATTTTCCACAACTAGTAAAATGTATTCCATATGTCTGACTTCACCTTTACTTCCTGAGCAACCAGTAAACATTCCCCCGTTTCTAGTTTGTAATTTCCTCTGCTTCCATTTTGATGTCACTTGTTACTGTGTTCTGATTTGTTGTGATTTTATGATATGCCTTACATCAGGCCCTATTGGTCACGTGCATGTGACACATACTTGTCACTTAAAGAGAGAAAGGGTTGAGGGAATAGGGAATGTTTTTCCTAAACAAATGGGGGATTTCGTTAACCGATCATTTGTCAGATGGCTGTAATTATGTTGCAGCTTCAGCAACACTGACAGTGCAATAAACATTGTTGATGTTCTGTGTTGGTCACTCCAACAGGGAGGAGAGTGGACCAACGGATGCTAGCCCCAGTCACTCGCTGTCATTTTTCTTTTTTACACTGCGCAGCAAGTCTGAGCCCGGCCCAGCACAATCAAATCAATTGCAGTCGTTCTTAATTATTTCATCAGATCGTTTGCTTATGGTATCAGACAAGCACGGTGCATATAGTTGATTTGAATAAAACACAGGGTGTCTATGGAAAAATACAACTTCTAACATTTCTAACATCTAAGCATTTCTAACATCTAAGCAGATTTTTGTGTTCGTGTTTTGAAAGCAAGGTTGCCTAGCAGATTCACATCAGCACTTTTTAGTTGGGCATAATTGTCTTTGCCAAGTAGCCATAATGGCATCTTTATCCCGGGATGCCTGCTGGTTTGTGATGATCATGTTGATTTATTTTTCCCAGCGGATGTTTTGAGTGAGGAGGCCATTCTGAAGTGGTACACCGAGGCCCACGTTGCCAAAGGAAGAAGTGTTTTCCTAGAACAGATGAAAAAGTTTGTGGAGTGGCTCAAGAACGCGGAGGAAGGTGAGCATGGCTTACGTTTTACATTCGAGTTGAGTAATTTAGCAGACGCCTATCCAGAGCGACTGAAAATCAGTTCAACTATAGTAGGTACAATAACCACCTCGCCTTCAAAATAGGCGATAGTCCCATTGTCTGATGTGACTGAGCATGTAGTTTTGTCTGTATTCACCATAGCACATTTGTCTGTGCATGCAGTTGACATGAATCTTATCTGTTTTTTCAGAATCTGAGTCCGAGGAGGAAGAGGCTGACTAAAAGACCTCAAGCCAAATCCAAGGCTCGTTTTATTTTTTAGAATAACGTAATAACATATTTTTTTCTATTCTACCTCCTCAACAACCATAATGTCTAGATGTAATTTAAGGGCTTTTACATCATGTTCATTTTTTTAACTTGTAAAGTTTACACTTCTGGATAGTAAGAATCATGAATAGATTTTCCCTTGACACACTTAATAATTCCTCATTTGAAGGGAAAGACATGTTGCCACATTTTAAAACCACCCCCCTTAACTCACCCAGCCCCTTCTGTTGGTATGTATCTGTGTTTTATGAAAGAATGTTCCCTTTAAAATTGACTATTCATTCCGCTGGCATGATTCATAGCAATCTTTTACTGCAGTTGGACTCTTATTTGCCAGTGGTTGATACATACATGCTCACTATTTAACTCCTTTTTGTATTTTTATTTAGCCAGTGTGACATGTCCAGATAATCAGATTTTAAATTGGATGGCCAGGCTTGAACTCTCTTGTCCACACTATATGAACTTCTAGCCACCAGTCTACTGAAAAGGTGCTGGTGGTGTAAACTGTAATCGCTCTTTGACATCTTCTGTAACACTGTGCCAGATTCTAGATTTAATTTTGGTTATTGTTGTAATTTCTTTACCCTGATATAAATTTGACTTTTTAAAATAAAGTTCAGTACTAGTTTTCAGTGTTTGTGTAATTACTCTCTGCGCTTGAATAGTGTTTTCTGCAGCAGTTGGGGAATAGAAATCTTGTCGATGTAACTACAAAATATGAAGGATTAAAAAATATATATGGCTTGTTACATATAGACATATAGTGTACACATGTAGAGTTAACCTAACCTTCTCATAATCCAAAATACCTGACAAGAGTAACATTATTCAAGGTGTGTAGGGCATTACTCCTGGTGTGGAAGGTACAAAACGACAATCCAACTCGGAGGTCAACTTCTCTCCTCACTTTAAATGGTAATTATGGCTTTGTCATGCATGAGGAAGAGCAGGGGTGAGACTGTAATTCAAGGTGCAAAACACCTGAATATCACTGAGGTGGGGAATAACAGGTAATTCAGTGCAGGGCAGTTAGACTGCGGGGTTGTCAGATATCTCAACTAGCAAGACACTATTTCAGGTCACTGAGTAAGGTGACTTACAGTTTTGATTGCTTGAATTAATTAAAACAAATAGTCTACTCTGGTGCATTGAACAAGCAGGGAACCTCACCCTGTGGACCTGGAACTGGCCATCCTCAACGTGTCTTTTAGCCTACAGAACATTATGTATTATATATGTTTGAAGCCCCATGCAGGCATATACCTCATCACAAAACGGCTGCAACAATAAAGTCAAGATGGCAGAAAACAGACTGCTTCTACTGCTTTTGAGTCCATAGTTACTAAGATTAGAGAATAAGGTTAGTGCAATACATTGTTACTCCTCACCAATAGATGGCAGTATGAGAGTGTTTAAAGCCATGCTCCTCCAGTGAAACCTATTGGACAAAAGAAACCTATTAAATTGGCTATAGCTTGAAAGCGTAATCAAAAGTAGGAAGTATTACTCTGCTACTTTTCGTGTGGCATGCTTGTACAGGGAAGGCACTGTTCTTAGAGGGCCATGTGTAATCATTTGGTTGGTGCTTATATGCGTCATATTTCACACGTGTGTATTAATACGCATGAGTTAATTGAAAATGTATTATTTTGGTGTATCCCAATTCCATCTGAGACACCCTTGGGGAGAGATCAGGATTGGCTATTATCAACAGTGGACCCTGGGGCAATTAGGGTTAAGTGGGCTTGGGGATTCAAACTAGCAACCTTTCTGTTACTGGCCCAACACTCCAAACACTAGGCTACCTGCTGTGTGTGTGTGACAGGAGCAGAGCAGAGAGCCATGTGGGTGGCTGTGATGTCCACCTCCCTATACTGTAAACAACACCAGAGGCACTATGGCCGTGGGATTTTGCTGTGCCTGTTACGCTGCTGCTGCCTGCTGTAGTCTTGGTAAGCTGTCACAGTGCACTCCTCTCTTCTCCCTGAATGTCAGTAGATGCTCAGGTAGTAGTGCTGCCTTGAAGGGCTCATGCTACTGTACATTCCCTGCATTCGTCTGTCTAATTAAGGAGCTTTCCTTTCCTACTCTATCCTAGTAACTGAGTATACATTTTCCATTATGAGCTGAGATAGAGGCTACATACTATGTACATTCTCACCTGTTGCCAACCTTGACTCCTCTTTCTTCTGAAAATAGTTGAGCCTGAGATGAGGGCATTCTGTCGGTATGTTGGTGAATCTTGTTCTTTGGACATTGTCTCCTGTGGCATTGCTTGATATTTGATCCCTCTGCCAGGCTTCTAAGATTCTACTAGTTAGGCGGGTGTAGTGTGAATGCAACAATATACATTACTTATCAATATTGACTATACATCACTAATAGATAACTATAGTTTCTGACTATAAACATAAATAACTGCTATATAGTGGGTATTTTGGTTGTATGATAGGAAATATAGAAAACGTCACGACACAGAAAATGTTTCCCTCATTCTCTCTGTTGGACTTGCAGCGTGAACTGAATAGAACTCATTGTGCCAAGGGACTTGTGGCAACAATTATTCTGGATTTCACACTGCTGCTTTGGTCAATAAACGGCTCAGACTGCAATGCAGAACTCATCTAAATAATACCGTCAGAAAACAGGGAGAGAGAGACAGCCAGGACAGGACACTGAATTCTCTGAATGGAGAAAAGAGTTTGATATATTTGCCCAGAAAGGCCTGTACCTGTTGTTGTGAAGAAGCTTTGAGCACAAAAGGCACACTGTTTTTGTTTACCAGAAATTGTCAGTGACATCTATGCTTTGAATTTCAAGCAGTTTACAACTGAATATGATAGGCAAGCATACGTTTCACCATCTCCTCCTCTTCCGCTGTGGCAAGAGAGCTCATCTGCCGTTTTATTACACTGATTAGCTTTATGAAATAATAGAGCGGACATTGATAAACAGTTCAAATAAGGCCAATTCTGCCCACAGCAGCCAATGACATTCATTTACCAGCTGAGTTTTCTAAAGCAATGTGATCACAAAAGTGAACATGGCTGAACAGGGGCGCCGCCAGGGATTTTGGGCTCCATGAAAATATATGTCACATTTGGCCCCAACACCACAGGCCACACCAACCCTGCGCAATTGCTGTAACCACACACCTCCAGAACCCAATCGACCCATTCAATGCTTGAAATAACTCAGGCTTGCAACTCTCTTGCAGTCCAATATTTACTGCATGATATTTACTGACAGTGAACTGTGAAAATATAACACTGTGCAGACATGCATGCAACATTCTGCATACAGTGGAATTCACTATTTGATGCAAAACTGATACCCTCTATAAGAAATGCGCTAAAGGCCATCTTTTACAGTCTAAATGTCATTTTAATGGTAAAGTACAGAGGCTCCCTGGATGTTTACTTTTTGCCAAAAACAAGAATATAAAAATAATCTGTTAGTTTTATTAGTACATTGTAAATAAAATATTTGATTAATGATGACAGGTTAATAATTTAATATTGAAAAAAATGTACCTAATGTTCTATTAATTTTTTAGGGCCCCTGTCAGTCACAGGCCCTTAGAATCATCCTCCCCCCCCCCCCCCCCCCCCTGGCTGAACTACTAATAACTCAGCATCTCTGTAATGAGAACAGTTTGGTATGCTCTTAAAACCAATAGAGTTGGGCAGCTTGGAGAGGATATGGGGAGGCGAGCACTGTTGCCTGTCAGATCTCACAACTCTATCTCTCTCTCTTGGTTAACCATACTCTGCCTTCCCTATTGGATTTGTATTGTGTGAGCAGAAATTGTGTGCTTGCTTATGGAGACACAATGCGCTGAATGATGGCATGCCATAACTGATAACTGATCTGTCCTTCATGGAAGCTGCAAGGTCCTCTGTTGTGAGACCAGTGTCTCGGCAGATGTGAACAGACAGTCAATAATGTGAAAAGAACCCTCAGTTCTAATTGATGTGAACCATTCAAATGCAGTTGAACATATTTTTGCAACTTCCACGAAGGCTCCAGGATGCAAGCCTGAAATCCAAAATGAATATTGCTGTTTCACATGATATGCAGTTTGGATTTCAGGCTACATGAAAACCGTCCATTACTACCAATGTTCTAATTTAGCTCATGTAAGAGTCAATCAGGTCAGACAGCAGCTCTGTGTGTCTCTGTGTATGGGACTCTGGGGAGAATGGCTGTAATCATCTTGGCAGTGTAGTGGCTGCTTCGTATCGTACCAGACTTCTGTGCCTGCGCTGGGATTGCAATGGCTTGCATGATGAGATAAGATATATTTAGAGGCAGTCTAGTGAAAACAGCTGGTAGTGGTACAACAGGCAGCATTCAACCTACTCAGATTCCAACTCAATGGGCCCCTCTCACTCAACTCTGGACCTTGAATCCAGATCCACTGCATTTCTTCATTGTTGCGATCTAACCAGGGACTGATTTAGACCTGGGACACCAGGTGGGTGCAATTAATTATCAGGTAGAACAGAAAACCAGCATGATCTGGACCTCATAGGGTGTGTTGAATACCCCATCAATAGGCTAACCTGGAGCTTTCTAATATCTCCTAGATATAGGACAAACACTTTGAAACCTTGTTTCTTATTAATTATTTTTTGATTGTCTTTGTCTTTTTTGCTCCCCCCCAACAGCTCTTAGACAACAAATAACAGTATCACTAGGACAGTATGCCAAGGAGAGAGGGTATAATTCAAATTTCTAAACAGTATTCTACGGACAGAATAAGGTCAGAATGTGGAGACGAAAGAGTAGTAGTCTGGATAGGAACAGATCCTTTAACAGAGCGTCTCCACTCATGGCTCAAGCTCCTTCTGCCGGCTTATGAAACCCAGAATACCCTAGTGGTGGTGTATAATCGCTTGGCTGACAGAGTTAAGGGATTAAACACATAACCCTGAGTCAACACTGAAAGTCATCACAAATGAAATCATTACTGAGGCCCAGACTGCCATCCCTCCATCCCTTCCCATCCCTCCCAAGAGTTTGCAAAGCTGTCATCAAGGTAAAGGGTGGCTACTTTGAAGAATCTCAAATATAAAATATATTTTGATTTGTTTAACACTTTTTTTGGTTACTACATGATTCCATATGTGTTATTTCATAGTTTTGATGTCTTCACTACCCCCCCCCCCCCCCATTCGGTGCCCCTGTGGCTGAACTACTAATAACTCTGTAATGAGAACAGTTTGGTATGCTCTTGAAACCAATAGAGTTGGGCAGCTTGGAGAGGATATGGGGAGGCGAGCACTGTTGCCTGTCAGATCTCACAACTCTATCTCTCTCTTGGTTAACCATAACCTGCCTTCCCTATTGGATTTGTATTGTGTGAGCAGAAATTGTGTGCTTGCTTATGGAGGCACAATGCGCTGAATGATGGCATGCCATAACTGATAGCTCTCTGTCCTTCATGAAAGCTGCAAGGTCCTGGTTCTATCCGTCGTGGCCTCATTAACCTGGGCACAGTGGCCAGGCAAAGCTGACCCCCTCCCTCCCGATTTCCTTTGTAAATATTACTAGTAATATTTTGTTTTAATTATTCCCAACTCACAAGGCCCCTTGATGATGTGAGGCCTGAGGCAATTGCCTCTTCTGCCTAATGATAATTCTGCCACTGCATACAGTACAGTATGGATGTCACTTGCTTGTGAGGAAATGCAATCTAAGGTGAGAGGATGATAGAACATTATCCCCTTGCAAAAGGGCAACTGTAATGTGATGTGCTGTTCTCTAATGAATAACCGGTCATTGTTAGTTTCAGGGACTTTTCATCAGCCCCCTAAAGTGTGAGAGAAAATATGCTAACAAAGGGCACTGTCTGAGTAATTAAATATCAGTGTGTTTGTGTCCAAAATGGCATTATATTCTCTATATGGTGCACCAAATCCCCTATGGGCCCTGGTTAAAAGTAGTGCACTATGAAGGGAATAGCGTGCCATTTGGGACATATCCTGTTTCTCGCTCTTACAGTCCTGACTGTTTTATCAGACTCTGAATCATCCCTATGGCATCCCTGGACTACACAGGGTGCATTGTGGGAGCCTGCGGTCCTGACCTCCTCGACATGCCTGAACCCCACTAACCAAGATGGAGCGCCTGCCCTGTCAACTATTTGAAATTTAGTCGGCATCCCAAATGGCACCCTACTCCCTATATAGTGCATGGTCAAAAGATGTGCAATATATAGGGAATATTGTGCCATTTAGGACGCAGTTTTACGAATTTACTGTACAGTCACTGGCATCCACTGAGTACAGACGTCAATTCAACGGGCCAAATCGATTTCAGGTCTGAAATTGTAACTTGTTAGTCGGGCCCGAGTCGGGTATCGGGTCTATGTACAGAGCCTTCAGAAAGTATTCATACCGCTTGACGTATTACACATTTTTTGGTGTTACGAATTTAAAATGGTTGAAGATTTTTTCTCTCACCCATCTACACACAATACCCGATAATGACAAAGTGAAAACATGTTTCTAGAAATTTGCGCAAATTTATTGAAAATGAAATGCAGAAATATCTCATTTAAAGATGCACTATGCAAAAAGCGCTCCGCTATTTCCTGGTTGCTAAAATGTTCAATTGTTCGCCTAATTTCAGTTTGTGACAAAACAAGCAAGTATAGTGTAGAGAATCATTGTACCATCTAAACTTTTACATAACCACAAATATAGTATCTTCAGCTGTTTGAAGCTGGTGTACAAAACCGAAAGTAAAAGACCCAAAAACAAAACTTTAAAACAAGAAGCATAGAAATAGCACACACAGAACATATCTACCACTTCTTAGACTTGCTTTCAATGAGCATGACAGATCTATAACTTAC
Organism: Oncorhynchus keta; assembly: GCF_023373465.1. Taxonomy (NCBI): domain Eukaryota; kingdom Metazoa; phylum Chordata; class Actinopteri; order Salmoniformes; family Salmonidae; genus Oncorhynchus; species Oncorhynchus keta. Next base: position 28,713,918 of record NC_068454.1, read on the forward strand.
ATTTCTATGTGGATATAAATAAGTATACACACCCTGGAGTCAACGCATGTTGGAATCACCTTTACAGCTGTGAGTCTTTCTGGGTAAGTCTCTCAGAGCTTCGCACACCTGGATTGTACAATATTTGCACATTCTTAAAATAATTCTTCAAGCACTGTGAAGTTGGTTGTTTATCATTGTTAAACAGCCATTTTCAAGTGTTGCCATAGATTTTCAAGCCGACTTAAGTCAAAACTGTAACTAGGCCACTCAGGAACATTCAATGTCGTATTGGTAAACAACTCCAGTGTTGCTTACCAATACTGTATTTGGCCTCGTGTTTTAGGGTATTGTCCTGCTGAATGAATCTCCCATTGTCTGGTGGAAAGCAGACTTAACCAGGTTTTCCTCTAGAATTTTGCCTGTGCTTAGCTCCATTCTGTTTATTTAATATGCGGAAAAACTCCCCAGTCCTTACAAGCCCATAACATGATGCAACCACCATTATGCTTGAAAAAATGGAGAGCGGTACTCTGTAATTATAATGTTTCAGTTAAGACCAAAGTGTAGACTGTGTTGAAGTATTTTTTATTTATTTTACTAGGCAAGTCAGTTAAGAACAAATTCTTATTTTCAATGACGGCCTAGTGGGTTAACTGCCTGTTGACGGCCTAGTGGGTTAACTGCCTGTTGACGGCCTAGTGGGTTAACTGCCTGTTCAGGGGCAGAACGACAGATTTGTACCTTGTCAGCTCGGGGATATGAACTTGCAACCTTTCGGTTACTAGCCCAACGCTCTAACCACTAGGCTACCCTGCCGCCCCAAGTAACAATGTTTATTATAGCAACGGGGACAGGCAAATGACAGGTCAAGAAAGGCAGGGGTCAGTAATCCAGATTAATGGGGCAAAGGTACATGATGGCAGGCAGGCTCAGGACAGGCAGAGTGGTCAGGCAGGTGAGCTCGGAGTCCGGACAGGCAAGGGTCAAAACCAGGTGAGACTGGGGAAAAGCAGGAGGTGAGAAAAATGCTGGTTGACGTGACAAACAAGACGAACTAGCAACAGACAAACAGCGAGAACACAGGTATAAATACACAGAGGATAATGGGGAAGATGGGTGACACCTGGAGGGGGGTGGAGACAATCATAACGACAGGTGAAACAGATCAGGGTGTGACAGTAATGTGTTGTATTGGATTTGCCCCAAACGTAACACCTTGTGTTCAGTACCAAATGTTAATGGCTTTGCCTCATGTTTTACTTTAGTGCCTTGATGCAAGTTTTGGAAAATGTTTATTCTGTACAGGCTACCCTCTTCACTTGATCAATTATGTTAGTATTGTGGAGTAACTACAATGTTGTTGATCCATCCTCAGTTTTTATCTATCACACATTAAACTGTAACTGTTTTAAAGTCACCATTGGCCTCATGGTGCAATCCCTGAGCTGTTTCCTTCCTCTCTCACAACTGAGTTAGTAAGGAAGCAGGAATCTTTGTAGTGACCTGCTTAATCGGAAGAAAGGGCAGCAGTTTTACAGGCACCTAATCAATTGTGCTATTATGTTTGCTTTTCTGTAACTTATAATAATAAATAATAATATATGCCATTTAGCAGACGCTTTTATCCAAAGCGACTTACAGTCATGTGTGCATACATTCTACGTAACTTATTTTGTACATAATGTTTCTGCCACCGTATCTTACGGCAAAAAAGAGCTTCTGGATATCAGGACAGCGATCACTCACCTCAGATTAGACAGAGATTTTTTCTTCAACAAGCAGAACGCACGGGATGTACTGCTAACACCCGACAAGGCCAACATCCCCGTAATTGGCAAGAGAAAGAGACACAGGTACAGAGGACACAGAGCGGGGTGCTTCGTAAGGATCCGCAGAAGGCGAGTGGGAAAGCTGTCGTTACCATCAATATTACTCGCCAACGTACAATCATTGGATGATAAATTAGAAGATGTACAATCACGAATATCCTGCCAACGTGGGGGGCGGTCTGTGCATATTGGTGAACAACAGCTGCTGCACGAAATAAGGAAGTCTCTAGACTTTTCTCGCCTGAAGTAGAGTATCTTATAATAATCTGTAGACCACCCTATTTGCCAAGAGAGTTTTCATCTATACTTTTCGTGGCTGTTTATTTACCACCACAAATGGATGGTGGCACTAAGACCGCACTCAGTCAGCTGTATAAGGAAATAAGCAAGCAGGAAACCGCTTACCCAGAGGCGGCGCTCCTAGTGGCCCGGAGATTTTAAAGCAGGGAAACTTAAATCAGTTTTATTTAATCTCTATCAACATGTTAAATGCGCAACCAGAGGGAAACAAAATTCTAGATCGCCTTTACGCCACACAAAGAGATGGACAAATCTCTCCCTCGCCCTCCATTTGGTCAATCTGAACACAATTCTATCCTCCGGATTCCTGCTTACAAGCAAAAATGAAAGCAGAAAGCACAAGTGACTCGGTCTATAAAAAAGTGGTGAGATGAAGCAGATGCTAAACTACAGGACTGTTTTGCTATCACAGACTGAAACATGTTACAGGATTCTTCCGATTGCATTGAGGAGTACACCACATCAGTCAGTGACTTTATCAATAATTGCATCAAGGACGTCGTCCCCACAGTGACTGTACGTACATACCCCAACCAGAAGCCATGGATTACAGGCAACATTCGCACTGAGCTGAAGGGTAGAGCTGCCGCTTTCAAGGTGTGGGACTCTAACCCGGAAACTGATAAGAAATCCTGCTATGCCCTCCGACGAACCATCAAACAGGCAAAGCGTCAATACAGGGCTAAAATTGAATTGTACTACACCGGCTCTGACACTCTTATTATGTGGCAGGGCTTGCAAACTATTACAGACTACAAAGGGAAGCACAGCCGCGAGCAGCCCAGTGACACAAGCCTACCAGACGAGCTAAATCACTTCTATGCTCGCTTCGAGGCAAGCAACACTGAGGCATGCATGAGAGCATCAGCTGTTCCGGATGACTGTGTGTTCACACTCTCCGTAGCCGATGTGAGGAAGACCTTTAAACAGGTCAACATTCACAAGGCTGTGGGGCCAGACGGATTACCAGGATGTGTGCTCCGGGCATGTGCTGACCAACTGGCAGGTGTTTTCACTGACATTTTCAGCATGTCCCTGATTGAGTCTGCAATACCAACATGTTTCAAGCAGACCATCATTGTCCCTGTGCCCAAGAACACTAAGGCAACTTGCCTAAATGGCTGCAGACCCGTAGCACTCACGTCCGTAGCCATGAAGTGCTTTGAAAGGCTGGTAATGGCTCACATCAACACCAATATCACAGAAACCCTAGACCCACTCCAATTTGCATACCACCCAGACAGATCCACAGATGATGTAATCTCTATTGCACTCCACACTGCCCTTTCCCACCTGGACAAAAGGAACACCTACATGAGAATGCTGTTCATTGACTACAGTTCAGCGTTCAACACCGTAGTACCCTCAAAGCTCATCACTAAGCTAAGGATCCTGGGAATCCTGTACTTCCTGACAGGCCACCCCCAGGTGTGGAGGATAGGTATCAACACATCTGCCACGCTGATCCTAAACACTGGAGCCCCTCAGAGGTGCATGCTCTGTCCCCTCCTGTACTCCCTGTTCACCCACGACTGTGTGGCCAGGCACAACTCCAACACCATCATTAAGTTTGCAGACGACACAACAGTGGTAGGTAGGCCTGATCACCGACGAGACAGCCTATAGGGAGGAGGTAAGAGACCTGACCGGGTGGTGCCAGAATAACAACCTATCCCTCAACATAACCAAGACTAAGGAGATGATTGTGGACTATAGGAAAAGGAGGACAGAGCACGCCCCCATTCTCATCGACTGGGCTGTGGTGGAGCAGGTTGAGAGCTTCAAGTCCCTTGTTGTCCACATCACCAAAAAACTAGAATGGTCCAAACATGCCAAGACAGTCGTGAACAGGGCACGAGAAAGCCTATTCCCCCTCAGGAAACTAAAAAGATTTGGCATGGGTCCTCAGATTCAAAAAAGCTTCTGCAACTCCAACATCGAGAGCATCCTGACTGGTTGCATCACTGCCTGGTATGGCAACTGCTCGGCCTCCGACTCCAAGGCACTACAGAGGGTAGTGCGTACGGCCCAGTACATCACTGGGGCTAAGCTGCCTGCCATTCTGGACCCCTACACCAGGCGGTGTCAGAGGAAGGCCCTAAAAATTGTCAAAGACCCCAGCCACCCCAGTCACAGACTGTTCTCTCTACTACCGCATGGCAAGCGGTACCGGAGCGCCAAGTCTAGGACCAAAAGTCTTCTCAACAGCTTTTACCCCAAGCCATAAGACTCCTGAACAGGTATTCAAGTGGCTACTCTGACTATTTCCATTTTGTGCCTCCCCCAACTCCTTTTTTACACTGCTGATACTATCTGTTTATCATATATGCGTAGTCACTTTAACTATACATTCATGTACATACTACCTCAATTAGCTTGACTAACCAGTTCCTGTATATAGCCTCACTAATGTTATTGCCTCGCTACTATATATACCCTCGCTACTGTTATTTTTCACTGTCTTTTTACTCTTGTTTTTTATTTCTTTACTTATCTTTTGTTCACCTAATACCTATTTCTTTCTTTAAAATGACACTGTTAGGGCCTGTAAGTAAGCATTTCACTGTAAGGTTTAACAGGGAGGTTTGACATCCAAAGTGTAATTAATAACTTAACCATGCTTAAAAGTATATTCAATGTCTGCTTTAAAAATAAAAACATTTTTTTTACCCTTCTACCGATAGGTGCCCTTCTTTGCGAGGCAGTGGAAAACCTCCCTGGTCTTTGTGGTTGAATCTGTGTTTGAAATTCACTGCACAACTAAGGGACCCACCTTACAGATAATTGTATTTGTGGGTTTACAGAGCAGAGTCGTTAAAAAATGTTTAAAAATATAATTGCACAGAGAGTGTCCTGTCCATGCAACTTATTAGGTGACTTTTTAAACACATTTTAACTCATTAACTTATTTAGGCTTCCCATAAAAAAGGAGCTAAATACTTATTCACTCAAGACATTTCATTTCTAAAATGTTCTAAAAAATAATTCAAATTTGACATTATGGGGTAGGCCAGTGACACAAAATCTCAATTTAATCCATTTTAAATTCAGGATGTAACATAACAAATTGTTGAAAAAGTCAAGGGGTGTGAATTCTTTCTGAAGGCACTACAGCCCGAGTGGACCCGGCCACGGCTCTGCATAGCCTATAGTATATTTATTTCAAATCACATTTTATTTGTCACATGCACCGAATACAACTGGTGTAGGTAGACCTTACAGTGAAATGCTTACTTACAAGCCCTTAACCAACAATGCAGTTTTAAGAAAATACCTTTTAAAAAAAAGTAAGAGATAATAATAACAAAAAGTTAGAGCAGCAGTAAAATAACCATAGCGGGGCTGTATACAGAGGGTACCGCTACAGAATGTGTGGGGGCACCGGTGTCGAGGTAATTGAGGTAATATGTACGTATAGGTAGAGTTATTAAAGTGACTATGCAATAGATAGTAACAGAGAGTAGCAGCAGCGTAGAAGAGGAGGGGGGGCAATGCAAATAGTCTGGGTAGCCATTTGATTATTTTACGGCAATAAGGTGAATTAATGACTTCGAGAGGGCCTAGCCAACATATAAATACCTATTATTTAACCAGAAGAGCAACTTGGCTGATAAACATGTTTTTCTGTGGTCTAGACCCGGACCCGTTAGGGTATTTGTCAGGTCTAGGTCGAGTTGTCCACGGGTCCATTTGGGTTCGGGTCTGATTGTTCTCATGTCCATTCAGGTCAGGGGTACTACTTTTTACACCACTGAAGAACTCTAGTCTATTCCATGCAGGTTCAACGTTATTTCATTGAAATTACATTGGAACAACATTGATTCAACCAGTGTGTGCCCAGTGGGATTTCTGTCTAGTCACTGTCAAGTGGGTGAGTCTGTCAGTGATGTGTCATAGCAGATAGGAGATAATTGTCTGCACCGCAAATTGCATCCTATTCCATACATAGTGCACTATATAGGCTTGGAATAGGGTGCCATTTGGGACGCAGGTCATTGTCTTGTTGAGATGTTAACAGTGTAGAAGACAAGATGTTGCAGCAGGGCCCTCTCTAATCACTGTGTCCTTTCACTAAACAGAACAGAGCTGTAGATGAGTGTGATGGGAGCAGATCTAAGAGAGGCGGTCCATAGGAGAGGCTCATCCCTCCCTACCTCCTCTCTCCTTCCTCCCCTCCTTCTCTTACCTCCTTCCACTCTATCACCAAAAGTTGCTCTCTCTCCCCTCTCTATCTCCTTCCCTCCCTCCATCACCTACATTCCCTGTCTCTTTCTATCTCTGTCTCTATAATATGTGTCTCTAATATGGTCATACATTTGGCAGGAGGTTAGGAAGTGCAGCTCAGTTTCCACCTAATTTTTTGAGCAGTGTGCACATAGCCTGTCTTCTCTTGAAAGCCAGGTCTGCCTACAGTGACCTGTCTCAATAGCAAGGCTATGTTCACTGAGTCTGTACATAGTCAAAGCTTTCCTTAATTTTTTGGACAGTCACAGTGGTCAGGTATTCTGCCACCATGTACAATTTGTCTAGAGTCTAATAGCATTCTAGTTTGCTCTGTTTTTTGTTAATTATTTCCAATTATTTTCCAACGTGTCAAGTAATTATCTCATGTTTTGGTTGTGTCTAATTCTGTTGCTGTCCAAGTATTTTTTGCCAGATCATAATTGGTATGTTGAATTTTATATTCTTTTGATGGTGTAGAAGGCCCTTCTTGCCTTGTCTCTCAGATCGTTCACAGCTTTGTGGAAGTTACCAGTGGCGCTGATGTTTAGGCCGAGGTATGTATAGTTTTCTGTGTGCTTTAGGGCAACAGTGTCTAGAGAGGGAATTTGTATCTCTCTCTCTCCTCCCTTTCTCTTTCAACCTTAGTAGCTGTTTCCCTTTCTCCCACCGTCCTCCCACCCTCTATTACCACTCTCTCTGTGTCTCACCTGGCCCTGTGTGAGGGAGGAGGCAGGAAAGGAAGCCATCACTAATTAACATCTCAAACCAGGCAGCCATCTGTGTTGAGACAGTGATTGACTCTGCGATTCCAGTCCCATTCATCAAACTTAAAATTTGAAGAAAAAAAAACACTCATACACACACACACACACACACACACACACACACACACTTCAATGCCTAAGGTCCTTGGTTATGGATTTATCCTCTTTCCTGACAATCACTGTGACTGACTGCGTCCACAATGGCACCCTCTATTGCCTGTATATACTATTTAATGTAGTACAATCAGGGGATACAGGTGTATGAAGGCAACACTGAAGGAGAGGGATCACACTTAAGAAAAAATCTGTTCCTCTGTATTGTGTAGTGGCTACAAGGTGATCCCCATGGAAATTTGGCTCATGTGCATCCAATCCCTCACCTGCATATTTGCTAGCGTAGCCATAGCCTCAGTAGCAGCCTTCCTCCCTCCGCAGGCATTTCCATTTAGATAGGCAGGCTGATGCAATGGCAACTTTGACTGCATCCCAAATGTCACCACTATATAGTGCACCAGGCCCACTGGGCTCAGGTCAAAGGTAGTGCGCTATATAGGAGATAGGGTGCCATTTGGGATGCATACCTCTCTCTCGACAGAAGCTCTCTCTCTCTGAAATACAGCAGCCTCATGGAGGACAGTGTTGATTAGGCTGCTTTGGCTCATCAGTAAGGAAACCTGACAGAAAACGGTCTTCCATGACAACCTATCATCTGCCCATATAGCCCGTATAGAACAAAGCCTTGATTGGGCTTGAATGTCACATTAACTGTGACGGCTGATGCAGTTGAACTGAATCTATGAACTGATGTACCTGTAAACGGTGGCTTGAATGTCACCATTTTAACTGTGATGGCTGCTGGGTTGTTCCACAAAATGAGTGCCTTTTTTGTCCCTTTGCTATTTTAAGTGCAAATATTGCATTTTCAAAGCCTGTTATATTAAATGAAGTGCCCTTCAATATAGGCAACATGGAAAATTCAGTAAATCAATAACATGTTTAATCCTTTAACTGTTCCTTCTTTAAAAACATCTAGAAGAAAATGTTTCACCTTAAATTCATATTACTAAAAACTCAACTAACAATGTTGAATAGTGTTTTTGCAACTTGATGCATAGCATTTTTACTCATCTAAACAATATTACAAAAATCACTTTAGGTCGGCATCAATAGATTTTATATGCATAAAAGCATTGTTGACTGAGAACCGATGTCACATTTTTGCAAATTATGTCCAAACATGGATATTAAATTACATAGAAATATATGCTTTTTCAGGTGGTGTGTAGCGCAATGCACTTACATTTCAAATGATCCAGGTTCTTCCACCATGTCAGACTACATTTTCAGATAATATATGGCAAAGAGCAATTTTTCAACTACTTTATAGGCATTATTTTATAGACGACCTTAAGTCTGAATACTGAAGTATTGACTCCATGGGTCATGAAATGTGGTTTAATCAATTTATGTTGCATTTTATCCCATGTCTTTGGAGAATGATTTTGAGTTTTCTTGTAGCCCTGAGAGTGGGCAAAATTGTGTGAGTGCGACTTGAGTGCCACTTGAGTGCCACAACACTGAACTGCAGAAACCCAAAAGGCTGCACATTATTTTAATTGATGCAGGAGCGCTGGGGGAGTTGACCAATCAAGTTCTAGTGAAGATTTTTTTCATATCCACTTCGAAATCCATTGCCAAAACGTGTTCTACCAGCCGGTTGAGAATAGGGTTAAAGTGCTCAAATTCCCCATTTTCTCATGTCCCTCTGTGCATTCTCTGTGACTTCTAGGAAGATGTTAACCCATTTAAAGGTTGAGTAAGTAATCATTTAGTCTAAAAATGTAGCCAAATTTCAATTTTTTGTAAGTCATTTATGATTTGGGAATTTAGTTACTTTGTTAAAAGTTCTCCCTATTAGCTAAAGTCTTATTTTTGTCAACGCCATTTCTGTCACAGTAGCTGTTTGGTCCAAACAGATTCACAAATCATGGGAATTTGTCGAGCTATGCAGACATTTTGTCTCCCTCCGAGGCATGTGTTGCTAGGTAACCCCCGTGATCTTGCCTGGGACGGCCTGCTCCCCCCCATTTCCAAAAAGATTAGTCTAGGTCGCTCCTACCAGGTGGCGAATCGCATCTCTGCATGTCTGGCAGACATATCAGTGTGGATGACGGATCACCACGGATCAAGCTGAACCTCGGCAAGACGGAGCTGCTCTTCCTCCCGGGGAAGGACTGCCCGTTCCATGATCTCGCCATCACGGTTGACAACTCCATTGTGTCCTCCTCCCAGATCGCTAAGAACCTTGGCGTGAGCCTGGACAACACCCTGTCGTTCTCAACTAACATCAAGGCGGTGGCCCGTTCCTGTAGGTTCATGCTCTACAACATCCGCAGAGTACGACCCTGCCTCACACAGGAAGCGGCGCAGGTCCTAATCCAGGCACTTGTCATCTCCCGTCTGGATTACTGCAACTCGCTGTTGGCTGGGCTCCCTGCCTGTGCCATTAAACCCCTACAACTCATCCAGAACGCCGCAGCCCGTCTGGTGTTCAACCTTCCCAAGTTCTCTCACGTCACCCCACTCCTCCGCTCTCTCCACTGGCTTCCAGTTGAAGCTCGCATCCGCTACAAGACCATGGTGCTTGCCTACGGAGCTGTGAGGGGAACGGCACCTCAGTACCTCCAGGCTCTGATCAGGCCCTACACCCAAACAAGGGCACTGCGTTCATCCACCTCTGGCCTGCTCGCCTCCCTACCACTGAGGAAGTACAGTTCCCGCTCAGCCCAGTCAAAACTGTTCGCTGCTCTGGCCCCCAATGGTGGAACAAACTCCCTCACGACGCCAGGACAGCGGAGTCAATCACCACCTTCCGGAGACACCTGAAACCCCACCTCTTTAAGGAATACCTGGGATAGGATAAAGTAATCCTTCTCACCCCCCTTAAAATATTTAGATGCACTATTGTAAAGTGGCTGTTCCACTGGATGTCATAAGGTGAATGCACCAATTTGTAAGTCGCTCTGGATAAGAGCGTCTGCTAAATGACTTAAATGTAAATGTAAATGTCTTGAACCCCATCAGTCCCAAGACCAAACAAATATTGTTTTTTATTCATCTGACTTTAATTTATCTGCATGTAGATTTTCAATGAAACGTTTTACCATTCTTTTTAGGACAACCAGGGATACAAATAGACAACTTTCTGACATGAACAGTTGCATTCATGAATTTTATGGACAAATTAAAAATTGAAAAAGGTCCACCAAATCAAAAACCTGATGAAAATGAATTAAATTGTTTGCTCACATGGACATTTGTTACAGCAACTATGTGAGCTTATTACAGTATTATAGACACTATGTCCTGGGATTTCCTATGATCTTCTTCCTTCTAACTCTTGTTTTGAGTGTTATAGAGCAAGACGTGTTACCCGTGCGTGTGTGAGAGTCTCAGCTTTTCATATATAGATTTGAATAGTTTGCTCATACCATTCGGACTACAGACGTTTTTGTAAAAAGACCCAGCCCCGAGCTCTTTCTGGATCCGCCCTTGTCTCACAAACACCACACTAGGTCAGCCCTCGTTAATCACACAGACTAATAAAAGTTGGTATCTCCCGATGCAGAAGAAATGGACAAATCCAATGCTACAAACCAGAAGTCTGCAGCGACCTACATTTGACATTTTAGTCATTTAGCAGACACACTTATCCAGAGCGACTTACAGTTAGTGCATTCATCTTAAGATAGCTCTGTAAGACAACCACATACAGTCGTAGTAAGTACATTTTTCCACAATAAAGAAGTTTCAGCAAAGTCAGTGCTGGTATTGGGGGGGTATTTAAGATACTCTTTGAAAAGGTAGGGCTTCAGACGTTTTCGGACATTTACCTATGAACTGATGTTACACCACCATAGTAGGTAAGTGGTATGTTATACAATACAGTTTATAGCCACTCAACCTACAGCTAAGCTACTCAACCTACAGTAAGGCTACTCGACCCTGTTAGTTCTCGAGAGCCTGGGTTTTCCACTGATCCACTAAGTCCCCTGATTGAACTAATGGTTGCACTGATTAAAGGAAACGCTGCCTGGGCAAGCATGAAGAGTGGTGGAAAAACATTCAAGAGGGGTTTTATTGCAGGCCTCTCAGTAAAGCCACCCAGTAGTTAGCATTTTGCTGTCGACTTTTATCCTTGATTTTCTCCCCAATCACAGAGGGCACAACAACACATCAAGCATAGCTGGACTGACAAATTGCTTTTTTCCCTCTCTCAATAGTTTGTCCTGCAGTGACAGATATTTCAAAACAAAATGGATTGCTCAAAAGCATTAAAGGGGACTGAGTTCCAAAAATGGTGTCCATCTCTTTTGCCTGGTTTGCCAGACACAGAGTAAGCCTAGTCCTGGACCAAAGAATATCTCAATTAAAAGGGATTTTTAGGACTAGGCTTCATCTGTGTCTGGGAAACCCGCCCTTAAATTCAATGCAGCTAGATTCAGGACTCAGGAGTCCATGCTACATGGCTCTACCTGAAACCAAGATAGGTTATCAAACAGGGACAGCCGAAGAACCCTTTATGGTTCTTGGTAGCACCTTTTTTTCTGAGTGTAGACACAGGAAGCAAACCAGGAAAGAAATGGTTTAATTGTGAAGGTCAGCTTGAGCCACTATGTCCATATTAACAAGGATGTGCCGGTCCTAACAGTAATAAATATTGACAATATCGAACCCTGGGAAATAGATTGTTCGTCTCAGGGCAAAAATGTACTGTACTTGATCAGGTTCATTTTTTATCATGTTTTTTTCCTCTTCTCTTCCTCTCACACCATTTGTGTGTTTCTACACACACGTGACATGACACACACACAAACGCCTGCACCTTATTGCAGATCAATGCAGTAGGAATAGGATAGTTTTCCTTTGCCTCCTGCCATTGTTCTCATTCTCACTCCCCTGCAATCAAGCAGATAATGAGGCAGTCTTCCTCTGTCAGCTCCCATGCTGAGCCCCTCCATCACAAAACCCTCTGACACCCAGGGTCAAACGCATCAATGATCCTGACAGTCCTTTTCTTTCATGGGAACCAAATCTCATCCAAGCATCCAAGCCAAAAGAATGCATGATATATAGGCCTACCATCCAACTAGCTCTTGCATCTAGCTCCTAAATAAGACCTTTGGAAACTCAACTTCACATTTACCCCCAACTCTAACTTTACAAACAACAATAATTGTGGATTATCTCAAATGCCCCCCAACAATTTAAATCTGACCCTTTGCTTTGCAAAGACCACATTACTATTCAGCTTGCTGTCAACAGTGATAGAGATGGCGCCAGGGCCAGGCAGAACATCTAACCGTATTGTATGGAGAGTAAGGCTTAGCATAAGCCTCTCATCTCAGTGTCTGCTGGTAGTTGAGCTGAGATACCCACCACAGCATGGCTTTACTATTGTAGTATACTTCAGTAGATGAGAAACCTACCTCTACCTCTGGCTAATCATCCGTAGGAGAGGTCCATCTCATATGTCAGGCCTGAAAGGAGAGATGTGAGTGCGAGTGCGAGCTTGCTTCAGTGTACATGCGTGTGTCATTGTGCGTGCGTGTGTTTTGTGTGTTACATGTATACAGTAACTATGTCAACAGTCATTAGCAACATGGGATGCAATTCTGAGATTCCTTTTTCAAGCCAGACTTTGGGTTGTTAGGCAAAGCAATGCCGTTGTAGACTACAGTACAGCTTCCACTCATTAGTTAATGACACCTTAATATTTTATATTTTATACTTTCAACGCTGTTTCAGTAGAAGGAATCTGCTCTACTCAGTGCTTGTGTTTTTTGTGTTACGTGAACAGCACCATCTCATTTTAGAAACGAAAAATGATGATTGGAAAGTAGTGTTTATTTCTGTATTTAATCACAATTCAGATGGAAACTTCTTTATCTAACCTAATCTTTCCCCAAAGTCTCTCTCTGGTTGGTGCGAGGCCCTGCTCTAATAAGACTAAAACCACAGGGAGTCATCCACTTCGCTTCATGATGTAAGCAAGAATATAAATGTTAAACAGTGGGTGTTCTGCATCTGAATCATCAATGGTACCCATAGCCTGCATCCCAAATGGCACCCTATTACCTATATAGTGCCCTGCTTTTGATAGGGCTTGAAAGTAACGCACTATATAGGGAATACAATCTAATGTGGGATGCACAATAGTCTTCTATCCTTCTCCCAGCAAGCCTCTCCTATAAATCAATAACCTGTGCTGTCTGTCATCATCGTGATAGACTACTTCACACAGAACACAGGGGTGAGCACATGCTTTAGGCTGCTTACTGAGGCTGCTTACCAAATCCACTAAAGAGAATAGGGTGCAATTTGGGGCGCATTCCTTACTCAGGTTTAGGGACTATATTCCATCACGTTTGTCTTTTGTCCCTGCAATATATTAGGAGCACTGCAATGAGATGCATAATGAATGTATCTCTCCAGGCTCCTGTGTGGTGTTGACTGACTGTGGAAGAATAATCACTTTGGACTTGGACAACGTTCATTTCCCCATCTATGTTAAGCCCCTACCTCCTGCCTGAATGGCCTGCCTGCTTCCTATTTTGGGAAATCAAAATGCACCTGTGTTATGAACGCACTGTTGGAGAATATAGAACAGAGGTGAATCAGGTGGATTTCATTTTGTTTTGGTTGTTCTGATGTGTTTGTGTTGTAATTTAAGATGTCAAGTGAATAGTATTTGGCTCCTCTTATTCAACCAATATTCCATCCACCGGCTGTGCAGAATCCAACTGTGCAGAATAATGCAAAAATTCATTTCTACGTCAGTAGCTTTCTGTCGCTCTGTAACAATAACGCAAACACTCTTTTAGAGATGGAAACAGTGTGATAGAATTTAGGAGGATGAAAAAAATGGGCAGGTGGCCAAATATCACGCCCGTTTTGACATCAAGACATTTCTGTACCTCTTTCAGATTGGAAGTTATTGAAAATAAAGCCAAAAGTGATTAGAGGAAATTCTAAAACAATTGATATTAGTCATGTTTCTTACAGTAACACATTACATATTTCTCATGTGAGTGGAGTTCCAAACAGTGTTTAGAAAATGAAGCCTGGGTTAACAGGCAGCACAACTTTTCACACCTGAATATCAGTAAGTTTGTTCCTGCTCTGTTATAAAAGAGTCATGCCTGTCTTTTTACTAGAGGGGCAATTGTGTCTTTCATAAGTAGATGAAGTGTGTCTATTCTACTGCACCTGTAAGAAGCTAGCATTATAAATGTATCTAAGGTACAGTATCAATGTAAGGGTAACAAAGTGTCAAGACCACAGTTAGTCATCTGAGGGGTTTTCTTCACTGGCTAAAGAACTGTTGACACCTTGTATGAATACAGTACATCTCTATTATACAGTATGAATACAGTATTGCTCTTAAAGAATTACAGCTTTATCAAGAAACGGTAGTGCAGTGATGACTGAACAACCTCCTGGTAGCAACTTTTCTTAAGCCTATGTATGTCCCTCTTCATCTTGATTTATTTTTATTCTAACAATGAAACGAGCTGTAGGTTATGGCCTACCTCAGCGTGAGGGATTCTGTCACGAGGCATAAGTCATTTTCCTTGTATCACACATTGAGGTTGCCTTTTTAGCACTAACTGTATATTCGATCATTTCAACAATAACTAATATTGTAATTAATATTGTAGTTTTCCACACTGAGTCAATTACTCTTTACTTGTATTACACGTCTCTCCATCACCTAAACTTAAAATATACCGTCTATATATTACAGTATATTCACCAGCTCCCAGGAGAGGTACGGTGGTGCGGTGCCATTTTGAAGGATTCCAGCTTATAGTTTGCAATTTTATAAAGGTTATGGACGGAGCAGCTCCGTTTATGCGCAGAATAGTCACAAATATGGCATTGCTCTAAAGGTTACAAAACAAAAAGGCAGGCATTAACTCCATAAACCTCTGCAAATAAAGGCATTCCTTCAGAATAGGTACTTTTCTCCTGCAGGGGAGAACCATTTTCTATCTGAGTCATGAAAAAGGCAGCCACATAGCCGGCATACAAATACTGCATTGAAGACAAAATAAAATATCAGAACAGCCTCAATCCTTTGGTACATTAACTCTACAAAGTGTTGAAAGTGTTCCACAGGGATGCTGGCCCATGTTGACTCCAATGTTTCCCACAGTTGTGTCAAGTTGACTGGCTGTCCTTTGAGTGGTGGACCATTCTTGATACAAAAGGGAAACTGTTGATCGTGAAAAACCCAGCAATATTGCAGTTCTTGACACAAACCGGTGTGCCTGGAACCTACTACCGTACCCCTTTCAAAGGCACTTAAATATTTTGTCTTGCCCATTCAACCGCTGAATGGCACACATACACAATCCATGCCTCAATTGTCTCAAGGCTTAAAAATCCTCCCCTTCATAGCTTTCACCTGGATTCACCTGGTCAGTCTTTGTCATGGAACGAGCAGGTATTCTTAATGTTTTGTACATTCATTGTATATGTTGAACTAAGCCATAGTTTGATCTGTGCACTCTTTGGTTGGTATAGGCCCCATGCATTCTAGCCATGCTTCCTTCATATTTGTTGAACTGAATCCATATTAAAGGAATGCTTACATGTGCAGAACTCTGAGAACTACTACCATAAAAGGGTTCTGGAACTGGTGTAGCATGACATGATTACCCAGCTGGCACATTTGTTTCCTTGGAAATTGTGAGAATGAATATTTCTGGTTTCACATTGGTTGTGGGAACGAAGCCATACGTTTCCTGACCTGTAAAATATAATATTCTTTCTGAGAACAGAAGGTAAAATGTAAACCTGTTCTGGGAACATTTATTTTTTAGGTTGCAGGGAGGTTCTGATAACTTTTTGGCTCCTTGAAAGCTTTCATGTGAGGTTTTATTAACACTCCGAGAAGGGAAAGTTTATTTTGAGTTTTTTTAATAACTTCCTTAAAACATTCGCTGAATGTTTCAATGGGACTTTTAGTAACACTGCTAGCTTATTGTTGGTTAACGTCTTTAACTCCAAGCACATGAAAATTAATTCCCTTAGGCATAATTTTTGCATTGTGACAGGGCATCAGTGAGATTCAAACCTATAGTCTTCTGTTCTCTAGCAACGGAATTAGTCCACTGTGCCAGGATGGAGCTAGCATGCCATGTTTTGTTATGCATTCAAATGTATTTTATCCAATAGACAGGTTGGTTTAGCAACAAAACTGACGTGTTGGAAACTATGGAACAAAACAGACGGGGTTGGCTTAGAATGTTGACAACATGTAAACTATATTTAGTCCCCAAATGTTTGTTGAAAACAAATACATTTCCACAATGAGCACTTCTTGTCTCTCAAATACATTGTTACAGTTGTTGGTTAGCTAGTTAGCAAATTTGAGCCATATTAGCATTGACATGAAATCAGTCAAAACATCTGAAAACAAGACATGGTTTTAAGAACAAGATTATACAAGCTGAAACCAGCCACCTATTATTCCCCACATGGTTGCTTGCTATTTGACTGCTCAGAATCATAACAAAGTGCGGCTTTCGGCCACATACCTGAACACACTTAACAAGATGGAGGATAGAGAGAGATTTGTTGATGCTGAGAACATTAAAGAACATTCTTAGATAATTCCCAAGTTTCAAAAGTTTTCTTGTGGTTTTTAAATACATTTTTCTAAATTTTTTGTGCTAAATTTGAGAAACTGACTTGAAATAAAACCATGAGGAAACCTGTAGGAAACGTTATGCTGAAGTACCGAAATTCCCACAGAAGAACGTTTTTTCTTAAAATTCTCTGAACTATTTGAGAACATTCCCAAGGTCAAACCAGTTGGAGAATGTTCCGAGAACATGACGGCCAAAATTAAATGTAAGCATGTTCAAACTTTTAGGAAACATTCTGTTAAATTAACGAAATACCAATAAAGTCATTTTTTTGTCAAGTTCCTTAAACTTGACAAATGTGTTGAGAATGTTCCAAAGCCAGGCAACTACCCTGCACAATTTCCAGAAAGTTGTGGGAAGATTGTATGCAAAATAACCATAGGACAACCATGCTCTCACCAAGCTCTAAGAGACATATTCTTCGCAAAAGGGTATGTGCTAGCTGGGATGTATTCCATGTTAGCATATGGACACAGCAAGTCCATCCCGTATAGACACATACATTAACCGTTTCATCTTCGACTTTAAAAAGAAAGAAAATGAATAAGTCCTTTGTGAGGAGAAAAGTTGTGCAGCGCTGTCCCCACCACATCAAATGAGATGGGAAACCACACAGGAAAAAGGCAGAGCATTGAAGTGGAGGATGTATACATTTTTAAACCATTGGCCAGGCCCCATATATTCATTGATGTCACTCCAGGAGCTTACTTTAGAAAAATAAGATGTTTTATTCAAAGAAGAGAGGGAAGTTTTGCTTCTCTAGTCACAACGCCATTACAGGGGGCCAAACTGATGAGTGGAAGTGAAGCTGGTAGAGTCTGTTACATCTTTAATATCACTCTCCGTCTTTCTTAAGATGTGGCATCTATTCCTTTTGTACCGGCGCCAGTTTCTCTGAGGACAAAAAAAAACTACACTTTCTCCCTAGCACCTGCTGTGACATAATATACTGAACAAAAATATAAATGCAACATGCAACAATTTCAAAGATTTTACTGAGTTACAGTTCATATAAAGAACTCAGTCAATTGAAATAAATGCATTAGGCCCAAATCTATGGATTTCACATGACTGGGTAGGGGTGAAACCATGGGTGGGCCTTGGAGGGCATAGGCCCACCCACTGGGAAGGCAGGCCCAGCCAATCAGAATCCGTTTCCGTGTCAGGTGGATGGATTTTCTTGGTGAAGGAGAAATGCTCACTAACAGGGATGCAAACAAATGTTTATGAAAACATTAGAGAAATAAGCTTTTTGTGCATATGGATCATTTCTGAGATGTTTTATTTCAGCTCATGAAACATGGGACCAACACTTTACATGTTGTGTTTATATTTTTGTTCAGTGTACATACAGTGCATTCGAAAACTATTCAGACCCCTTCACTTTTTATGTATTTTGCTACATTACAGCCTTATTCTAAAATTGATTCAATTGTTCAACCTACACACAATACCCCATAATGACAAATCAAAAACTGGGTTTAAGACATTTTTGCACACTTATAAAGAATTTACATAAGTATTCAGACCCATTACTCAGTACTTTGTTGAAGCACCTTTGGCAGCAATTACAGCCTCAAGTCTTCTTGGGTATGATGCTACAAGCTTGGCACACCTGTATTTGGGAAGGTTCTCCCATTCTTCTCTCAGATCCTCAAGCTCTATCAGGTTGGATGGGGAGTGTTGCTGCACAGCTATTTTCAGATCTCTCCAGAGATGTTCAATTGGGTTCAAGTCCGGGCTCTGGCTGGGCCACTCAAGGATATTAAGAGACTTGTCCTGAAGCCAGTCCTGCGTTGTCTTGGCTGTGTGCTTTAAAAATATATACACTGCTCAAAAAAATAAAAGGAACACTAAAATAACACATCCTAGATCTGAATGAATGAAATATTCTTATTGAAAACTTTTTTCTTTACATAGTTGAATGTGCTGACAACAAAATCACACAAAAATTATCAGGCTGATCCAACTTTGATGTAATGTCCTTAAAACAAGTCAAAATGAGGCTCAGTAGTGTGTGTGGCCTCCACGTGCCTGTATGACCTCCCTACAACGCCTGGGCACGCTCCTGATGAGGTGGTGGATGGTCTCCTGAGGGATCTCCTCCCAGACCTGGACTAAAGCATCCGCCAACTCCTGGACAGTCTGTGGTGCAATGTGGCGTTGGTGGATGGAGCGAGACATGATGTCCCAGATGTGCTCAATTGGATTCAGGTCTGGGGAACGGGCGGGCCAGTCCATAGCATCAATGCCTTCCTCTTGCAGGAACTGCTTACACACTCCAGCCACATGAGGTCTAGCATTGTCTGGCATTAGGAGGAACCCAGGGCCAAACGCACCAGCATATGGTCTCACAAGGGGTCTGAGGATCTCATCTCGGGTACCTAATGGCAGTCAGGCTACCTCTGGCGAGCACATGGAGGGCTGTGCACCCCCCCAAAGAAATGCCACCACACACCATGACTGACCCACTGCCAAACCGGTCATGCTGAAGGATGTTGCAGGCAGCAGAACGTTCTCCACGGCGTCTCCAGACTCTGTCACGTCTGTCACGTGTGCTCAGTGTGAACCTGCGTTCATCTGTGAAGAGCACATGGCGCCCGTGGCGAATTTGCCAATCTTGGAGTTCTCTGGCTAATGCCAAACGTCCTGCACGGTGTTGGGCTGTATAAGCACAACCCCCACCTGTGGACGTCGAGCCCTCATACCACCCTCATGAAGTCTGTTTTTGACCGTTTGAGCAGACACATGCACATTTGTGGCCTGCTGGAGGTAATTTTGCAGGGCTCTAGCAGTGCTCCTCCTACTCCTCCTTGCACAAAGGCGGAGGTAGCGGTCCTGCTGCTGGGTTGTTGCCCTCCTACGGCCTCCTCCACGTCTCCTGATGTACTGGCCTGTCTCCTGGTAGCGCCTCCATGCTCTGGACACTACGCTGACAGACACAGCAAACCTTCTTGCCACAGCTCGCATTGATGTGTCATCCTTGACGAGCTGCACTACCTGCACTACCAGCATTCAAAAGTGACCAAAACATCAGCCAGGAAGCGAGAAGTGGTCTGTGGTCACCGCCTTTATTGGGGGATGTCTTGCTAATTGCTTATAATTTCCACCTGTTGTCTATTCCATTTGCACAACAGCATGTGAAATGTATTGTCAATCAGTGTTGCTTCCTAAGTGGACAGTTTGATTTCACAGAAGTGTGATTGACTTGGAGTTACATTGTGTTGTTTATGTGTTCCCTTTATTTTTTGAGCAGTGTATATTTACTAGGCAAGTCAGTTAAGAACAAATTCTTGTTTACAATGACAGCCTACCGTGACCAAGATGGGCCAATTGTGCACCACCCTATAGGACTCCTAATCACAGCCATGTGATGTAGCCTGGATTCGAATCAGGTACTGCAGTGACACCTCTTGCATTGAGATGCTGTGTCTTAGACCACTGTGCCACTCGGGAGCCCATAATAGGTTGTTGTCTTGTTGGAAGGAGAACATTCTACCCAGTCTGAGGTCCTGAGTGCTCTGGAGCAGGTTTTCATTAAGGATCTCTCTGTACTCTGCTGTGTTCATCTTTCCTCTTTCCTGACTACTCTCCCAGTCCCTGCCGCTGAAAAACATCCCCACAACATGATGCTGCCACCACCATGCTTCACTGTAGGGATTGTGTTGGTCAAGTGATGAGCAGTGCTTGGTTTCCTCCAGACGTGACAGTTGGCATTCAGGCCAAAGAGTTCAATATTGGTTTCATCAGACCAAAGAATCATGTTTATCATGGTCTGAGAGTCCTTTAGGTGCCTTTTGGCAAACTCCAAGCTGGCCTTCTGGAAGGTTCTCCCATCTCCACAGAAGACCTCTGGAGCTCTGTCAGAGTGACCATTGGGTTCTTATTCACCTCCGTGACCAAGGGCCTTCTCCCCCGATTGTTCAGTATGGCTGGACTGCCAGCTCTAGGTAGAGTCTTAGTGGTTCCAAACTTCTTCCATTTAAGAATGATGGAGACCACTGTATTCTTAGGGACCTTCAATGCTGCACAAACGTTTTGTTACCCTTCCCCAGATCTGTGCCTCAACACAATCCTGTTTCTGAGCTCTACGGACAATTCCATCAACCTCATGGCTTGTTTTTTTTTATATAGACAGGTGTGTGCCCAATCTAAATCATGTCCAATCAATTGAATTTACCACAGGTGGACTCCAATCAAGATGTAGAAACATCTCAAGGATGACCAATGGAAACAGGATGCACCTGAGCTCACCTTCGAGTGTCATAGCAAAGGGTCTGAATACTTATGTAAATAAGGTATTTCTGTTTTTTTAAAACCTGTTTTCACTTTGTCATCATGGGGTATTGTGTGTAGTTTGATTACAAAAAAAATGTAATTTAATCAGTTTTAGTATAAGGCTGTAACGTAATTCTTTTGTTTAAAAAGTCAAGGGGTCTGATTGCTTTCCGAATGCACTGTATATGCCTTCTGTGTGGGAATCTTTGAGTGACTAAGTTCACTGTTGGATACTTTCACTGTCAGTCTCATTGGTGAAGTTTTCATTACATCCTTATGTATTGGAAGTCTTTGCCGTGGAGGAAATCTATTATGTTGATTGAAGGGATTCTACAAGGGGCTACACATGACAGTTTTCTTAATAACCCTCTCATACTACATACTGCCAGGATTCACCCACCATCATTACTGTAACAATGAATACATTCTCTTGGAATGACATCATTTTAGACATCGTCAGGCATTGTCCAAAGAGTGTAAAACTGCCAACATATTTCCATGATTTCATAACAGAATGATTAGAGTCCTAGCTGGCAGATCAACCCAACCCCCCACTACCCGCTTGTGTGTACTTACACATATACATGTGTATATATTGACATGACAGCCCAAACTACAAAGTATTTTATATACATGTGTTTTATGAAGTCACGGTGTGCTTGTTTTAATGCACATCCTCTGCATGGTGTAGTCCAACCGACCATCTCCCATCAACTACAGCAGATAAATCAGAGCTTGTAGGGTGCTTGCTGGGGCACTGGGGCACTGACAGTGTCCGTGTGCGTGCATGTGTGTCTGTGTGTGTTTGCTGAGGCACCCTCACTGCCAGAGACAGAACTGTTTGATTCCAAACACATTCACCCAGCTTACAACCCTCTACAGTTATTCTAATTCAAATCCCTCATCTCATGGTTGAGGAAACGCTACAAGGCTTTAGACATCTTTATTCGGCTGAGTCAAGCCTTTGCCTTCTTGCTGCTGATAAGGCATGGTGCTCTCCCTGTTTCAGGAACACATTTTTATTTTACCTTTATATAACTAGACAAGTCAGTTAAGAACAAATACTTATTTAGAATGACGGCCTACCCCGGCCAAACCTGGATGACACTGGGCCAATTGTGCGCCGCCCTATGGGACTCCAAATCACAGCCAGTTGTGATACAGCCTGGAATCGAACCAGGGTCTGTAGTGACACCTCTAGCACTGAGGTGCAGTGCCTTACACTGCTGCGCCACTCAGGAGCCCAGCAAAACATTGAACAATTGGAGGTTTTAGTAACATTTTATCACTTTCTTTTTTGGGGTAAGTTAATCAACTATACCAGTACAGAGTTTTATCTAAAGTGTGCCTGTAATTACTTATGTTCCCTAGATTAGCTCTTATTTTATGTATTGGTGCCAGTAGGCCCATTTGACACATCAACATACTTGAATCTAGTTATGCATTGCCAATCCCTCATAACAATGTTCACAGACAGTTCTTCATACAGTATCTGTTCTGTAGCCATCAGCAGAGCAACAGAACTGACTCAAGCATATTCCATATGTCTACGAATATCATAGAGGCACATACTGTAGTAGGCCTATAGAAGGGCATATGCAGTGGCTTCAGAAAGTATTCATACCCCTTGACTTATTTGACATTATGTTGTGTTACAGCCTGAATTCAAAATTGATCCAATATCATTTTTTTCTCACTCATCTACACACACTACCTTATAATGACAAAGTGAAAACATGTTTTTGGAAATGTTTGCTCATTTATTGAAAATGAAATACAGAAATATGTAATTTACATAAATATTCACACCTCTGAATCAATACATTGTTAGAATCACTTTTGGCAGCGATTACAGCTTTGAGTCTCTAAGAGCTTTGCACACCTGGATTGTACAATATTTGCACATTATTCTTTTTGAAATTCTTCAAGATCTGGCATGCTTGCTGTTGATCATTGCTAGATAGCCATTTCCAGGGTTTGCCATACATTTTCAAGCCAATTTAAGTCAAAACTATAACTACGCCATTCAGGACCATTCAATGTTGTCTTGGTAAGTAACTCCAGTGTATATTTGGCCTTGTATTTTAGGTTATTGTCTTGCTGAAAGGTGAATTTGTTTCCCAGTGTTTGTTGGAAAGCAGACTGAACCAGGTTCTCTTCTAGGATTTTGCATGTGCATAGCTCTAATCCGGGGTTTTCCCCCTAAAAAGGTCCCTAGTCCTTGTCGATGACAAGCATACTCATAAGATGGAGCCAGCACCATGCTTGAAAATATGAAGAGTGATACTCGGTGATGTGTTGTGTTGGATTTACCCCAAACATAACATTTTGTATTTTGTTGCAGTTTTACTTTAATGCCTTATTGCAAAAAGGATGTATGTCTTGGAATATTTGTATTATGTACAGGCTTCCTTCTTTTCTCCCCGTCATTTAGGTTAGTATTGTGGAGTAACTACAATGTTGTTGATCCATCCTCAGTTTTCCCATATAACAGCCGTTAAACTCCGTAACTGTTTAAAAGTCACCATTGGTCTCATGGTGAAATCCCTGAGCGGTTTCCTTCCTCTCTGGCAATGAGTTAGGAAGGAGGCCTGTATCTTTGTAGTGACTGGATACTCCATCCAAAGTGTAATGAATAACTTCACCATGCTCAAAGGGATATTTAATGTCTGCTTTTTTGATCTTTTATCCATCTCCCAATAGTTGCCCTTCTCTGCGAGGCATTGGAAAACCTCCCTGGTCTTTGTGGTTGAATCTGTGTTTGAAGTTCACTGCTCGACTGAGGGACAGATAATTGTATGTGTGTGGTACAGGGATGAGGTAGTCATTCAAAAATCATGTTAAACACTATTATTACACCCAGAATGAGTGCATGCAACTTATGTAACTTGTTAAGCAAATGAAATGTTTAGGCATGCCATAACAAGGGGGTTGAATACATTGACTCAAGACGTCAGCTTTTCATTTTTAATTCATTTGTAAACTTTTCCAAAAACATTCCACTTTGACATGGGGTTTTGTGTGTCGGCCAGTGACAAAAAAATCTCAATTTAATAAATTAAATCAATTAAAATTCAGGCTGTAACACAACAAAACGTGGAAAAAGTCAAGTGGTGTGAATTCTTCCTGAAGGCAGAGTACCTGACTGGAGCGCCAACAGGGAATAGGTTGTAGTTAACCCTCACAGGCCAGAAGAGTGTTTATAAACATGCCAAATTGCACTAATATTGTCCCGATGATATCATAAAAAGGGTAACATTTCCATGACTGGTAAGATAACAGTTCACCAGTATCGTATCCTGTACATCTCTTTATTGGTATATTGTTGTTGTACATACAACATATATTTTATTTCACTCTTGTAACCCTGTACCAAGGGCATGTTCTATTCAACATGCAAAAGCACAGTTTCTGTATCTTTCTTATTGCATAATTTTCTACATCACTTTCTAAAGCAAGGGTAGGCAACCCTGGTCCTGGAGGGCCGCAGGCACTTCTTGTTTTTGATTTAACTGACCTGGAAGACCGGGTGTGTTGAATTTAGTCAATCACTGAACTGCCTAGTTGGATCAAAATCCTACAGTACCTGCAGCACTCCAGGAACAGTTTTACCTACCCCTGTCTTATACCATCCTGTTAAGGTCAGAGGTCATAATGAACCTGTTTTAATTGGAATCATGTTTGACTTGTTTACTTAGCCGTGTTCCGGCATGCATGTAGCTGAGCTACACAAGGTGTGTTACAGTACTATATGTATTTGCTGCTGAAAGCAACAACTTAAACATGCACAAACATTCACTTTGCCAATACATGCCTGTTAGCAAAGTTATTTCTGTTATTCAGTTAAGTAACTTGACATCTAGTTTATAATGAGGTGAACAGGCTGTACATATTGAAATCTCATCTAAGCATTTTTCTGTTTTCAAATGATTGAAATGGTTTTTGGAAAGACAACCCAACACAACAACCTTTCTGAATATTTACTTGAACAGATTTATCAGCGGCCAAAATTATTTTTAAATGGATGATAAACTCTTCATATAACACTTTCTCTAATTATAAAACAGATTTCTTAATTTATCTCCAAAGGGCTACGCTTGCGACAGAATCAAAGTCACTCTTCACTTAGACAGTTCAAGATATGTATTATATGCATAGTTGTTCGGTTAAAAGCTGAAAAACATGATTGATTTACTGACTTAATGCTATTTTAAACATCACACAAGCAGTGCTGGTAATTAACAATACTGATATCTCTCCTCTCCACATTAATTGTTTTTTGTCTTTGTTTGATAAAGGGTATTTGATATTGCTCGTTTAAACAGAACAGATATCTCCTGTCCTTCAGAGTTGCCGAATGGCAGCCCCAAAGCTCCTCAGAATTTGTCAATCAGGGTTAAAACTGTCAGATAAACTAACGTCACATTATACAGGTACCTTAGTCTAACTAATTATACTTCTTGTGGGTGGAAACTGCGTAAGGAACTCCACAGGGAACACATTTCTACCATGTTCTAGACACAGAAATAAGCATTGTTTGAAATACACATAAAGTATTAGCTAGTAACTGTCAAGATATTACTGAAATAACTCTGAAACATTCATATTAAGCTCTAGATGCCTCTACAGCCTATCAAATACTTCAACCACCAAATAATCTCAAATTACCACAATTTTCCTGTTTTTGTAGTCATTTCATTCTGGAATTATATTTTTGGTGATCTCAATTATTGTTATTCTACCACTGAGAATGTACACTACATTACCAAATGTAGGTGGACACTTGCTCATCGAACATCTCATTCCAAAATCATGGGCATTCATATGGAGTTGGTCCCCCCTTTGCTCCTATAACAGCCTCCACTCTTCTGGGAAGGCTTTCCACTAGATGTTGGAACATTGCTGCGGGCCCTTCCTTCCATTTAGCCACAAGAACATTAGGGAGGTTGGGAACTTAATGTTGGGCGATTAGGCCTGGCTCGCAGTGAGCGTTCCAATTCATCCCAAAGGTGTTCGATGGTACGGAAACTGCACTGCCCACAACCAGAGGGCTCTCCAGATGGTGGTGTGGTCTGCACAACGCATCACCGGGGGAAAACTACCTGCCCTCTAGGACACCTACAGCACCCAATGTCACAAGGACAACAACCACCTGAGCCACTGCCTGTTCACCCTGCTACCATCCAGAAGGTGAGGTCAGTACAGGTGCATCAAAACTCTCAAGGCCTCTCAAGGCCATCAGACTGTTAAATAGCCATCACTAGCACAGAGAGGCTGCTGCCTACATATAGACATGAAATCATTGCCCACTTTAATAATGTCACTTTAATAATGTTTACATATCTTGCATTACTCATCTCATATGTCTACACTATATTCTATACTATCTACTGTATCTTAGTCTATGTCGCTCTGACATTGCTCGTCCATATATTTATATATTCTTAATTTCATTCCTTTACTAAGATTGTGTGCATTAGATATTTGTTGTGAAATTACAAGATATTACTTGTTAGATATTGCTGCACTGTCGGAACTAGAAGCACAAGGATTTCGCTACACCCGCAATGACATCTGCTAAACGTGTGTATTTGACAGATAACATTTGATTTGATTTTGGGGTTGAGGTCAGGGCTCTGTGCAGGCTTGTCAAGTTCTTCCACACCGATCTCAACAAACCATTTCTGTATGGATCTCGCTTTGTCATGCTGAAACAGGAAAGGGCCTTCCCAAACTGTTGCCACATAGTTGGAAGCACAGAATTGTCTAGAATGTCATTGCATGCTGTAGTTTTAAGATTTCCCTTCACTGGAGCTAAGGGGCCTAGCTCGAAACATGGAAATCACCCCCAGACCATTAGTCCTCCTCCACCAAAATTCACAGTTGGCACTATGCATTCGGGCAGGTAGCGTTATCCTGGCATCCGCCAAACCCATATTTGTCTGTCGACTGCCAGATGGTGAAGCGTCACTCCAGAAAACGTGTTTCCACTGTTCCAGAGTCCAATGTCGGCAAAACATTACACCATAGCCGACGCTTGGCATTGCGTAGGGTGATCTTAGGTTTGTGTACGGCTGCTCAGCCATGGAAACTCATTTCATGAAGCTCCCGACAAACCGTTCTTGTTGCAACCGAGGACAAGCAATATTTATGCGCTGCCCTTCAGCACTTGGCGGTTCTGTTCTGTGAGCTTGTGTGGCCTACCACTTTGTGGCTGAGTCGTTGTTGCTCCTAGACCTTTTCACTTCACAATAACTCCACTTACAGTTGACTGGGGCAGCTTTGATGAACTGACTTGTTGGAAAGGTGGCATCCTATAATGGTGCCATGTTGAAAGTCACTGAGCTCTTCAGTAAGGCCATTCTACTGCCAATGTTTGTCTATGGAGGTTGCATGGCGGTGTGCTAGATTTTATACACCTGTCAGCAAAGGGTGTGGCTGAAATAGCCGAATCCACTAATTTGAAGGGGTGTCCACATACTTTTGTATATATAGTGTATGTTGTGTTGAATTGTGATAGAATACTTGTCTGTGATGACGTTAATCTATGATAACGAGCTGTAAACTTTGTCTGTTGATATAAACAGTATATAATGCAAAGACATGGATGTTTGTCTCAGAACAATCTCTTATGGAGTTGCTTCAGAATTGTGAGTAAAGCCTATATTTTTGTATGATATCTCTGGTTATTCCATGCTCCACTCCCGAATAGAAATAACCTGTGATATGTTTAGCTTAGTCCCAAGGACCTAAAAAAAATCATCACTCAGTAGCACTCCTCTCTTTCGCTTAGAGGGAGGCTGTCTGCTAAGCTGATCTGGATCGGAAGGGCAAAGGGGTTATTCATGCCTCAAACCTCTAACCCAACCCTTTATATCATCAGCTTCAGCACACTGGTTTAACAGAATGAGAGCTGGAATTACAAAACTAAGAACATTCAATTGTAACTCAACTACAAGGGAAGAAAAGATGTGGCGGAATCCCCTGGAGAACAACAGGACTACATGGCAGCGCATTGGCAGTGATAAACCACACTGATAACTTACAAATATAATGAAAGTTTTGGATCTCTCCAGAATGTTTTTAACGAGTCTCCCTGGAGTGTGGCTTGATGAACTGTGTAACTCTGGAATGGGAAGAGAGAGGGGGGAGAGAAATATACGGCTGGTTAGTTCTACAAGGCGCACTCTGCTTTAATTTACCCACTTATGCACCAATGGCTCTGGGGACATAGGCAGGCTGTGGAGGCACACAGAAAGCCTTTACAAAACTGTTTGTTTTTGCAAAGTATTGTTGAGTAGAAAGAATACATGTAATATTAAATAACCCACAGGGAGTTCCCATGTTGCATTACAGATATTGGTAAAAACCCACCCAAACATACACTACATGACCAAAACTATGTGAACACCTGCTCATCGAACATCTCATTCCAAAATGGGCATTAATATGTAGTTGGTCCCCCCTTTGCTGCCAAAACAGCCTCCACTCTTCTGGGAAGGCTTTCCACTAGATGTTGAAACATTTCTGCGGGCCCTTGCTTCCATTCAGCCACAAGAGTATTAGTGAGGTTGAGTACTGATGTTGGGTGATTAGGCCTGGCTTGCATTCAGCATTCTAATTTATCCCAAAGGTGTTTGATGGGGTTGAGGTCAGGGCTCTGTGCAGGCTTGTCAAGTTCTTCCACATTGATCTCGACAAACCATTTCTGTATGGATCTAGCTTTGTGCGCAGGGGCATTGTCATGCTGAAACAGGAAAGGGCCTTCCCCAAACTGTTGCCACAAATTTGGAACAGAGAATCGTCTAGAATGTCATTGTATGCTGTAGGGTTGAGATTTCCCTTCACTGGAACTAAGGGGCCTAGCCCGAACCATGAAAAACAGCCCCAGACCATTATTCCTCCTCCACAAAAATGTACAGTTAGCACTATGCACTTTGGCAGGTAACATTCTGCCGACCTCCGCCAAACCCAGATTTGTCTGTTGGACTGCCTGATGGTGAAGCGTGATTCATCACTCCAGAGAATGCATTTCCACTGCTCCAGATTCCAATAGCGCCGACCTTTACACCACTCCAGCCGACGCTTGGCATTGTGCATATTGATCTTAGGCTTCTGTACGGCTGCTCGGCTATGGAAACCCATTTCATGAAGCTCCCGACGAACAGTTATTGAGCTGATGTTGCTTCCAGAGGCAGTTCGGAACTCGGTAGTGATCTTTATGCGCTACGCACTTCAGCACTCGGCTGTCCTGTTCTTTGAGCTTGTACGGCCTACCATTTTGCGGCAGAG
Source organism: Oncorhynchus keta (assembly GCF_023373465.1). Classification (NCBI taxonomy): domain Eukaryota; kingdom Metazoa; phylum Chordata; class Actinopteri; order Salmoniformes; family Salmonidae; genus Oncorhynchus; species Oncorhynchus keta. The sequence goes on from NC_068454.1 coordinate 28,743,303, forward strand.
CCACTGTTGCTCCCAGATGTTTTCACTTCACAAAACCAGCACTTACAGTTGACCGGGGCAGCTCTAGCAGGGCAGAAATCTGACTAAATTACTTGTTGGAAAGGTGGCATCTGATGACGGTGCCACGTTGAAAGTCACTGAGCTCTTCAGGACGGGCCATTCTACTGCAAATGTTTGTCTATGGAGACTGCAGACTGTTTTTGTGTAATTTTACCCCCCTTTCTCCCCAATTTCATATCCAACTGGTAGTTACAGTCTTGTCCCATCGCTGCAACTCCCCTACGGACTCAGGAGTGACGAAGGTCAAAACATGACCCTGATAAGGCTCATTTCTTCTTGCCACACTGCTCGCTTAACCTGGAAGCCAACTACACCAATGTGTCGGAGGAAACACCGTCCAGCTGGCGACCGACCCTCCACAAGGAGTAGCTAGTGCAAAATGGGACAAGGAAATCCCAGCCAGCCAAACCCTCCCCTAACCTGGATGACACTGGGTCAATTGTACGCTGCAATATGGGTCTCCCGGTCACTGGCCGACTGTAACAAAGCCTGGGATCAAACCCGGGTCTGTAGTGACGCCTCAAGCACTGCGATGCAGTGCCATAGACCGCTGTGCCACTCGGGAGGCCATGTGTGCTCAATTTTATACACCTGTCAGTAACGGGTGGGGCTGAAATAGCCGAAATCCACTAATTTGAATGGGTGTCCAGATACTTTTGTATATATAGTGTAGTTTGTTGGTGTCTGTGTGTATTGTCATTGTTTATGGCAGCCTGATGCAGTGTAATTGAATTCTTATTGAACAAACACAAATTCACACTATGATGACACACCAAATGCGTTTGATGGATTGTTTTTGTCTTCGAAAGCCTCATAAGATTTCCCTTTACTGGAACTAAGGGGCCTAGCCCGAACCATGAAAAACAGCCTCCTCCACCAAACTTTAGAGTTGGATCTATGCATTGGGGCAGGTAGGGTTCTCCTGGCATCTGTCAAACCCAGATTAGTCTGTCGGAATTCCATATGGTGAAGCATGATTCATCACTCCGGAGAACGTGTTTCCACAACTCTAAAATCCACTCCTTCCACTCCTTCTAAAATCTTCGAAAGCCAAGATAATAAACAGATCACCGACCATTTCGAATCCCACTGTACCTTTTCCACTATGAAATCTGGTTTCCGAGCAAGTCATGGGTGCACCTCAGCCACGCTCAAGGTCGTAAACGATATCATAACCGACATCGATAAAAAACAGTACTGTGCAGCCGTCTTCATCGACCTGGCCAAGGCTTTCGACTCTGTCAATCACCACATTCTTATTGGCAGACTCAACAGCCTTGGCTTCTCAAATGACTGCCTCGCCTAGTTCACCAACTACTTCTCAGATAGAGTTCAGTGTGTCAAATCGGAGGGCCTGTTGTCCAGACCTCTGGCAGTCTCTATGGGGGTGCCACAGGGTTAAATTCTAGGGCCGACTCTCTTCTCTGTATATATCAATGATGTCGCTCTAGCTGCTGGTGATTTTCTGATCCACCTCTACGCAGACGACACCATTCTGTATACATCTGGCACTTCTTTGGACACTGTGCTAACAAACCACCAAAAGAGCTTCATACAACTCTCCTTCCGTGGCCTCCAACTGCTAAATTAAATGCTAGTAAAACTAAGTGCATGCTCTTCAACCGATTGCTGCCCGCACCCTCCCGCCCGACTAGCATCACTACTCTAGACAGTTCTGACCTACAATATGTGGACAACTACAAATACCTAGGTGTCTGGTTAGACTGTAAACTCTCCTTCCAGACTCACATTAAGCATCTCCAATCCTAAATTAAATCTAGAATCTGCTTCCTACTTTGCAACAAAGCCTTCACTCATGCTGCCAAACACCCTCGTAAAACTGACTATCCTACCGATCCTAGACTTCAGCGATGTAATTTAAAAAATAGCCCCCAACACTCTACTCAGCAAACTGGATGTAGTCTATCACAGTGCAATCCGTTTTATCACCAAAGCCCCATATACTACCCACCACTGCGACCTGTATGCTCTCGTTGGCTGGCCCTCGCTACATATCCGTTGCCAAACCCACTGGCTCCAGGTCATCTGTAAGTCTTTGCTAGGTAAAGACCCGCCTTATCTCAGCTCACTGGTCACCATAGCAACACCCACCCGTAGCAGGTGCTCCAGCAGGTACATTGCACTGGTCATCTCCAAAGCCAACACTTACTTTGGCCACCTTTCCTTCCAGTTCTCTGCTGCCAATGACTGGGACGAATTGCAAAGACTCTGAAGCTGGAGTCTTATATCTCCCTCTAACTTTAAGCGTCAGCTGTCTGAGCAGCTTACCGATCACTGTACATGTACACAGCCAATCTGTAAATAGCACACCCAACGACCTCATCCCCATATTATCATTTACCCTCTTGCTCTTTTCACCCCAGTATCTCTACTTGAACATCATCATCTGCACATCTATCACTCCAGTATTAATGCTACATTGTAATTATTTTCACCTCTAAGGCCTAATAATTGCCTACCTACCTACTCTTCTACATTTGCACATGCTGTACATATATTCTATTTTAATTTTCTTTATTGTTATTGACTGCATGTTTGTTTATGTGTAACTCTGTGTTGTTGTTTTGTTACACTGCTTTGCTTTATCTTGGTCATGTCGCTGTTGTAAATGAGAACTTTTCTCAACTGGCCTGCCTGGTTATATAAAGGTGAAATAAAAAACTAAATAAATTCCTCCAGAGTTGAATGGCGGAGAGCTTTACACAACTCCAGCTGATGCTTGGCATTGCGCATGGTGATATTACACTTGTGTGCGTGGCTGCTTGGCCATGGAAAACAATTTCATGAAGCTCCCGAAGAACAGTTATTGTGCTGACGTCGTTTCCAGAGGCAGTTTGAAACTCGGTATTGAGTGCTGTAACTGAGGAAAGACAATTTGTATGCGCTTCACCACTCGGCGGTCCCATTCTGTGAGATTGTGTGGCCTACCACTTCGTGGCTGAGTCATTGTTGCTCCTAGACGTTTCCACTTCACAATAACAGCACTTACAGTTGACTGTGGGGCAGATCTAGCAGGGCAGAAATTTGACTAACTGACTTGGTTCACTCCAGACCCGACTGCCCTCGACCAGCACAAAAACATCCTGTGGCGGACTGCAATAGCATTGAATAGTCCCCGTGATATGCAACTGTTCAGGGAAGTCAGGAACCAATACACGCAGTCAGTCAGGAAAGCTAAGGCCAGCTTCTTCAGGAAGACGTTTGCATCCTGTAGCTCCAACTCCAAAAAGTTCTGGGACACTGTGAAGTCCATGGAGAACAAGAGCACCTCCTCCCAGCTGCCCACTGCACTGAGGCTAGGTAACACGGTCACCACCGATAAATCCATGATTATCGAAAACTTCAATAAGCATTTCTCAACGGTTGGCCATGCCTTCCGCCTGGCTACTCCAACCTCGGCCAACAGCTCCACCCCCCCCGCCCCGCAGCTCCTCTCCAGGTTCTCCTTTACCCAAATCCAGATAGCAGATGTTCTGAAAGAGCTCCAAAACCTGGACCCGTACAAATCAGCTGGGCTTGACAATCTGGACCCTCTATTTCTGAAACTATCCGCCGCCATTGTCGCAACCCCTATTACCAGCCTGTTCAACCTCTCTTTCATATCGTCCGAGATCCCCAAGGATTGGAAAGCTGCCGCAGTCATCCCCCTCTTCAAAGGGGGAGACACCCTGGACCCAAACTGTTACAGACCTATATCCATCCTGCCCTGCCTATCTAAGGTCTTCGAAAGCCAAGTCAACAAACAGGTCACTGACCATCTCGAATCCCACCGTACCTTCTCCGCTGTGCAATCTGGTTTCCGAGCCGGTCACGGGTGCACCTCAGCCACACTCAAGGTACTAAACGATATCATAACCGCATCGATAAAAGACAGTACTGTGCAGCCGTCTTCATCGACCTTGCCAAGGCCTTCGACTCTGTCAATCACCATATTCTTATCGGCAGACTCAGTAGCCTCGGTTTTTCAGATGACTGCCTTGCCTGGTTCACCAATTACTTTGCAGACAGAGTTCAGTGTGTCAAATCGGAGGGCATGCTGTCCGGTCCTCTGGCAGTCTCTATGGGGGTGCCACAGGGTTCAATTCTCGGGCCGACTCTTTTCTCTGTATATATCAATGATGTTGCTCTTACTGCGGGCGATTCCCTGATCCACCTCTACGCAGACAACACCATTCTATATACTTTCGGCCTGTCATTGGACACTGTGCTATCTAACCTCCAAACGAGCTTCAATGCCATACAACACTCCTTCCGTGGCCTCCAACTGCTCTTAAACGCTAGTAAAACCAAATGCATGCTTTTCAACCGATCGCTGCCTGCACCCGCATGCCTGACTAGCATCACCACCCTGGATGGTTCCGACCTTGAATATGTGGACATCTAAGGGTACCTAGGTGTCTGACTAGACTGCAAACTCTCCTTCCAGACTCATATCAAACATCTCCAATCGAAAATCAAATCAAGAGTCGGCTTTCTATTCCGCAACAAAGCCTCCTTCACTCACGCCGCCAAGCTTACCCTAGTAAAACTGACTATCCTACCGATCCTCGACTTCGGCGATGTCATCTACAAAATGGCTTCCAACACTCTACTCAGCAAACTGGATGCAGTCTATCACAGTGCCATCCGTTTTGTCACTAAAGCACCTTATACCACCCACCACTGCGACTTGTATGCTCTAGTCGGCTGGCCCTCGCTACATATTCGTCGCCAGACCCACTGGCTCCAGGTCATCTACAAGTCCATGCTAGGTAAAGCTCCGCCTTATCTCAGTTCACTGGTCACGATGGCAACACCCATCCGTAGCACGTGCTCCAGCAGGTGTATCTCATTGATCATCCCTAAAGCCAACACCTCATTTGGCCGCCTTTCGTTCCAGTACTCTGCTGCCTGTGACTGGAATGAATTGCAAAAATCGCTGAAGTTGGAGACTTTTATCTCCCTCACCAACTTCAAACATCAGCTATCTGAGCAGCTAACCGATCGCTGCAGCTGTACATAGTCTATTGGTAAATAGCCCACCCATTTTCACCTACCTCATCCCCATACTGTTTTATTTATTTACTTTTCTGCTCTTTTGCACACCAATATCTCTACCTGTATATGACCATCTGATCATTTATCACTCCAGTGTTAATCTGCAAAATTGTAATTATTCGCCTACCTCATGCCTTTTGCACACATTGTATATAGACTCCCCCTTTTTTTGTACTGTGTTATTGACTTGTTAATTGTTTACTCCATGTGTAACTCTGTGTTGTCTGTTCACACTGCTATGCTTTATCTTGGCCAGGTCGCAGTTGCAAATGAGAACTTGTTCTCAACAAGCCTACCTGGTTAAATAAAGGTGAAATAAATAAAAAAAATAAAAAAAGTAGGGGTGTTATACAGAATATAGCCCTATTTGGTAAAGGACCAAGTCATATTATGGCAAGAACAGCTCAAAGAGAAACAATAGTCCATCATTACTTTAAGACAGGAAGGTCAGTCAATATCGAACAAGTGCAGTCACAAAAACCATCAAGGTTCTCATGAGGACTGCCACAGGAAAGGAAGACCCAGAGTTACCTCTGCTGCAGAGGATAAGTTCCTTAGAGTTACCAGCCTCAGAAATGTCATGAAACAGAAACATCCCAACATCAACTGTTCAGAGGAGACTGTGAATCAGACATTCATGGTCAAATTGCTGCAAAAAAAACACTATTAATGGAAACCAATAATAAGAAGAGACTTGCTTGGGCCAAGAAGCACGAGCTGATGAGTCTAAATTTGAGATTTTTGGCTCCAATCGCAGTGTCTTTGTGAGATGGCCTCCACAATGACCCGACCTCAACCCAAGTGAGATGGTTTGGGATGAATTGGACCACAGGGAGAGGGAAAAGCAGCCAACAAGTGCTCAGCATGTGTGGGAACTCCTCAAGACTGTTGGAAAAGAATTCCAGATGAAGCCGGTTGAGAGTCTTCCAAGAGTGTGCAAAGCTGTCATCAAGGCAAAGGGTGGCTACTTTGAAGAATCAAAAATACAAAATATATTTGGATTTGTTTAATGTGTGTTATTTCATATTTATGATGTCTTCATTATTATTCTACAATGGAGAAAATTGTGAAAATAAAGAAAAATCCTTGAGTGAGTTTTTGTGTCCAACCTTTTGACAGATACTGTATATCTCACTAGGTCAGTGTTTTTTAGTCTCCAAATATCCACTATTTCTAATGTGTCCATAATATTTGAGATCTCCTTAATGGACTGTAAAGTAAATCACCCTACAAAATATCATCACCGTGCCCTACTTAACTCTGTGTTATCGTCTCCCACCATAATGGTTTGATCGTTTGGTGCCTGTAAATTCTATAGATTGGTATAAATATTAAGTGTGGATCATCCTGATTTGGACCATATGGATTAATGAGAAAGTGTACACCGCTTTATCTCTTGACCAGAGTTCAGATTATGACACTGTTAAAGCTGCTATCCTTCAGCCTTACGAGTTGGTCCCAGAGGCATGAAGACAACAGTTCCATAAATGACAAAAGACAGAATCACAAAGCCATGTTGAGTTCGCAAGGGAACAAGCATTTCTTTTTGATCGGTGGTGTGGTTCTCAAGAGGTCAAGGACCTTGAGGATTTAAAGACACTCATACTTCTCGAGCAGTTAAAGATGAAAAGCTTGCTCCATGAAAGGCTTGCTACCTACATTTATGAGAAAGCTGCAGTCTTTGCCGATGAGTTTGTGTTGACACATAAAACTACCTTCACAAACAAAGCACCCAGTAGTTTTCCTTACACAAAAATCAATCCCAAGCCACTCTTAAATATCACCTGGGCTAGCACAGGTGAAATATCTTTTACCTAACAAGATGAACTAGCCAACACAGGTGTAACATACTAACGAGGTGACACCAATCGTTGTGCGCTAACATGCTACCTCGAAATATAACTTCCAATAACTAAACCTGTAACACCTTCCACCTTAAGAAAAATGTATCCTATATTTTTGTTGGACAAGTTTGCTCACCACCAACAGAAAGCAACTTTAATTTCACAACATAATCAACTTAAATGCGTCGCTTCTTAAATGCATAGCCTTCTCCAATATATACATGGCATCTACTGGCTATCAACAATTTAAATACAAGCCAAAACACACTTTTCACACTCACTATTTTTTAAATATAGTTTTTATACATAGTTGCCTAAAACGAAAGTTTTGAGAAACTAGTAAAATAATGTACGTTTCTAATACTCTCATCCCTTTGGAATAAGCGCAAACAAAACAAAACTCATCTCCAAAATGGCAAAACGTGCAGTCAAAATAAATTGTGAGCCGGGGCTACACACTGGCTAAACACAAAATGTATTGACTGCCCACCCTTGAAAGACAATCAGCAACCAAGTTGTCCTTACCACGGACATGTCTGATTTCAAGGGGAAACTCCTGTTATATGAGACTCCAGCGAAGGAGTAGGTGGTTTGTGGAGCTCTTCTTTTGCAGGAAAACGAGAAGGTTATGATTGGATTGGTATACACCACCAGAGCTGTAGAGACCAAAACATACATCTGAAAGTGCTGAAGAGCCAGTACCAAGGTGAGCATCTCCTTCTCGATAATCAAGTAGTGTTTTTGATATGAGGCATATTTCTTTGAAAAGTACCCCACAGGGTGCTCAACATTATCGTCTTTCTGTAGGAGCACAGTCTACATCACTGGCATCGGCATACAAAGCAAATGGACAACGGAAATCTAGAGCAGCTAGCAACCAAGTTCTCCTTACGAAGGACATGTCTGATTTCAATGGGAAACTCCTGTAATATGAGACTCCAAAGCCCAGTACTAGCCAGCCATTCCCAATAATCTGCACAGTTCCTGGGGTGAAGCTGGCAATGGAAAGTTATTGATGGCCTCCACTTTTGCCAGGAGTGGTCAGACATTCCCTTGCCCCACCACCTTCCAGAGATATTTGACTGCTGCTCGAGCAATTTTGCTCTTTGGCATGCAACCTGTTAGGTTAGCAGCTGCAAGATAACTTATCTTGGTTAACTGTCATGTTGCCAATTTTTGTTCCCGAATGTATTTCATTATTTGGTCCTCAAACTTAAACTCGAGATATGCCATTTAAAAAATTAGGCGTTTCCCGTGATCCGGAATACACATTATCACACTCCCTCATCTGATTGATCGGGTAGGCGGACCTTCTGACTTTGTGGCTGTGGGAACTAGTGATGACAGTGACAGACAAAGAGGAGCAGCTAATGGATTTACTAACAGATGAAGTTATTCCTGATTTCTGATTTCAGGGGAGGCTAGGCCTTAAATTTGGCAGAAGCAATCAGGCCTGGGTAGGGCCTGAACATCGTAGGCATGGGTAGGGCTCCACCTTAAAATTCAGGCCCGTGTAGGGCTTGTTGTGTCTTTGGCATCATTAAACTTAAGACTTACTTTTATCAAATAAATTCCCTGTAATTATTATTGCGTGATTAAGCTAACTTAATCATGTAACTGTAATTAACTAGGAAGTCGGGACACCAAGGAAAATATTCAGATTACAAAGTTATAATTTTCCTAATATAACTTTCAGATATTTTAATATCTGATCAATTAGTCTTATATTTAATGAATTATTCTTCACCTCACCTTAGTCTCATTCCAAACGTAAATTGTTGGTTATCTGCACGAACCCAGTCTTCACTATGAATCATCCATACATCAATTGTCTTAAATCATTCATTTACTAACTAAATAATCACAGAAATGCATAAACAAACAAACAGTAGATATAGTTACAAGGAAATGATAGCGGATGTGCCCTAGTGGGCTAAACCAGTATGGCGGCTTGGTAGACAAATGGATTGAGAAGGGCGCGAAAGATAAAAGACACTACAAGGTTGATAATTATAACAATTGAAATGCTAATCCTTTGCACATGCTAATCCTTTGCTCACTCATTTGGGATTAATTGCAATCAATATATATATTTGCGCTCAGTATGTCGTCGTGATCAATTTGTAAGTCGCTCTGGATAAGAGCGTCTGCTAAATGACTTAAATGTAAATGTAAATGTGATCGCTGTTGGAAAGTTTGTTTCTGTTGGAGAGTTTGTACGCCCTCTCTCTAACTACCGTGGTTAGGTTGGATAGTTCAGAGTAACATTCAGCAATGTTGTTATAGAATAGATGTTTCGGCAGTTGTCGGCTTTTGCATTCACGGGTACATAATTCCTAGCTGCAGACTAGTAATTAGAATCAAAGATTGGTTCTTATTCTGTCGGTATTGATAGTCTCAGAGTTTAACCATGTGTTATGGTTAAGATTTCAACAATCTACTCAAACCTTAGCCCTCTCGGTTATCGAGGTAAGCTGGTCTTAAAATAAATTCCCACTGTGAGGGTCGCCAGATCAATGTCTGTGCTCATGTCTGTGCTCATGGGGCGGGCCAATGACTTAGTTAACTTCAAAGGGAATTGGGTTCCCTTACATTAAACCGTTTAAAATCACATTACATAATTTCACAAATAGTTTAATCTTTACTGATTTTATACAACAATTAGATGCAAGCCTCATAACTGAGACTCTTGTATAAACAGAGTTATGGTAATGTGGCTGTATTGTCTCTCATGTGTTTCACAAACATTAAACGAAATGGACCGGTCGTAGCTGGATTCTTCCCCGACCGTGTACACCTTCTCCAAAACATGTACATTGTTCAGTTCTCAAGTTCTATGCTGGAGAAGAGGTTCCTGTGTTCTCCTGTGAAAACTTACTCTCTCTTATACTCTGGCCATGAAGAGAGAAGTCCTCAAGGAATGTATGACCTGCCTAACAAAGCCTGTTGTTAGGGGGTGAGAGAGAGGGGGATGGTGCAGAGAGAGGGGGATGGTACTCGCTATCCCCAGAGAGGGCAATGTCATGACAGCCTACAGTAGGCTGCTCCTTACTTCAAACAGATAAGCAAGACCAAACAAGGAAACACACAGAAACACATGGTTCCCCTAGTTTCCCTAAAGCACCAGCAGTGAGCTGTTGTCAGAATTCAAAGTGCCATCAAAGTCCTCACACATCAAACACCATAATTGGTTCTTTACCATCCTATTGCAAATGAGGGGAGACAGGTGCACACTGTTGTTTCGCTGCATCAGTCAGTCAGTCAGGCTGCTGATTCGCCTTTTCAGAGGGAGAGGGGCCATCGTCACCTCGCCGACATCCCTGACAAGCAATAGGATTACTCCGAGATGTAATTAAGAGCTTGACAGGGAAACAGCTTTTGACACACTCAGATAGGATTCCTAGGTACACCTTCCAGATATCTCCCCGTTAATGCTCAAACGGTGAAGTGCAACGCACACCTTGAGTCATGTTAGATGACTTCGCTTCAATTGTTATGGTGTTAATTTATTCTGGGTTTGTGAGGGTTCCATACTGCTTGACTTGAGGGCAATTACTTATTCGCTGCAGCAAACCAATTACCTAATGCAAATTATTACAGTATATATGGCAAGAGGAAGATAGTCATTCGAGACAGTGGCAGATACAAGAGCCGTTCAAAGCTCTTAAGAGGCATGGGATCTGGTGAATAGCTCAAAATGCACATCATAGGTATTTCATATCAAATAGTAACAACCAATAGAGCCAATGAATGTACCCATAATAAGCGTACACGTATTACGTTATTGTAAACAAACTCTATCTGTTAAGCAATCTTTGCACATATACAAACAGTTTCTAGTTCGTTTCCTAGTTAGTGAGCTGCTACCACCCAGCACTCTGTTCAATAATTCAAGGTAATAACACAACATGGGTCTGGGTTTTATAACTAGCAGCCTGATCCATCTGACCCATATCTCAACAGCCCTAGTCTCTTTCCTCCATGGCACCCAGCAAGGAAAACACAACGAAGGAGTACCTTGAAGCCCTCGAGCGAAGCTCTCAGCGAGCAAACATGACCTTATGGGATCATTACGAACTACAAATACTCATAGTCTAAACCGGTCTTGTAGAAACAGTCCATCCCCAGGGATTACTCCTCCACTAGCAGACAAGACTTCACAACATAGACTGCAACAATAACTAGAGGGCCGGTCGGATAATGGTCAGGGATGATCTAATAGAGGACTATTGCTTTTTCAGAACTGCATTTGATTGTTCTATCATCCAATGTTTGTTTTTTCATACTCGCTTCACACTTTTCCAATTGTTAGCTATTTCCCTCTCCTCTATTGCTCTCTCTCACTCTCACTCTCTCTTTCTCTGTCGGTCTGTCTGTCTGTCTGCCTGTGTCTCTCTCTTGGTCTGTCTGTCTCTCTCTCTTGGTCTGTCTGTCTCTCTCTCTGTCTGTCTTTCTGTCTGTCTCACTCTCGGTCAATAGGAGCTGTGTCTTCAGAGCTACTCATCGTCATCGTAATGACCCCCCCAGGGACTTGGGGGTCTGTCTGACAGTCTCAGTCTGTCTGTCTTTAATGCTGCCGGACTGTTTTCTGGAGGAGGAGGTCACCGCTAATGGATTCAGTATGCAGTATGCTGACTGAAGAGCCCCTTGTTAAAAATAGAACAGCAGAGCAGAGACATCCACATCCAAATCAGGATACATTATTACACAGACCTTCTTGACTGGATGGGTAGCAGAAGCCAGAAGCAGGAACCAGTCTAGCAGTTAGTGCTAGACTTGTTTGGCGAAGTGGATATATCCAGATGGGAGTTGCAGGTTGGCATTTATTGGGATGAATCTTGTCCTGTAGGCAGCTTTGTAGGATGGTCACTAGATGGCACAGCCACAAAGTCATAACATCTGATTTTAAACCAAATCCTAACATTAACCACACTGCTAACCTTATCCCTAACCTTAAGTTAAGACCAAAAAGCAAATTTTAGTTTTCATGATTTTCTATGATATAACCAATTTTGACTTTGCAGCTGGCCTATCTAGCGGTAACCTCTCAGCTCTGCCTCAGATTTTTCGCAATAATAAATGTCACCCTGCATAGGAGTTTACACTAACTGTGTTATTAGCAATGTATATTTGTTCAAACACATCTGGAAGAAATTGTAAAACTGTCACTTGAATCTACAATTCAATTTTAAATTCAATACTATCCTTAAATTTCAATATTGAGTAACTCACAGTTGTATAGGCTTAGACAGGTCTGAAGAATATTGTGTCTAAGCGAGCTGGGAACATTGACAACCTAGGAAGGAAGCTGCTCTCTCAATGATCAGATTCTAATGTCCTGTTGTTTATAATGAGTGTCAGTGTCTAGTCTAGACAGTCTCCTAATTCAGGCCTGAAATGTGTCCTTTTCTAAAGCCATCACATCCAGACCTGAGAGCCACTGTATCCTCCATTAATTATCTGTCACACAGAGCTGTTATATTATATTCAACACTGATGACTCAGAACTGCATCCTCCCTTCTCTCCTCTCCGTGTACTTCCCTGTTGATTAAAAATAAATCTAACAGTCATTGGAATCCATTAGAATCATGTCTGTCCTGTCATCTGCCTGTCATGTGGGTACCCCAACTTACATCCCTCCAGATTGGGTAGTTTCCATTACAGTAATGAACAGTCATCTTGTTGGGATAAGGTTGTTACAAAAAAGGACTTCATCTGGATACACTGTCAGTCTATCATGATATAAATTACTTGTTAGTTTAGTTACAAAATTAAAGATGACAGTGGCTAAATTACCATAGCTTTTTTCGACTACCCTTTAACCTTGACAATGGCCTCTTTCCCGGAGATATACAGTATTAACCAATGTGCGTTGCAGTAGATACAACTCAACAGTGGTGATACTTAATACGACCTGTCATAGAAAAATGATCAGAACCCATTTTCTAGCCTTCAATATTAGCAAACCACTGTTTCAATCTATTGTGTTATTTTGTCTGCACTTCTATGACAAAATGTACAATGATACTGATGTCCATATATTCACCTATCATTTAGTGTTTGGTTGTATGGTAGTCGTTATGGTGATCTCTTACTCTTTGATAATGTAATTTTTCAAATAAATTGAACACATATTTAGAGGTAAACTTTTATGCAACTGTAAATCATCGTAAAGATCATCATAATGTTGGCTGTATAATTCCAGATTTTCTGAAATGTTGCTATTATCTGACATACTATGTAGAGATAGATCTCGAGGCATTATATATTACACAAAATAAGTTATGTCAATGGTATTTTCCTTTAGTGTTTGACATGCACCTCCATTATTAAAGAGCAACTTCCCCTAAAAAGCAACTAATCCCTTTTAAAACGGCCTATGTGGCATCGATATGAGTCAGAAATATTTATTTTATTGTCAAAATTGACTACAAAGTGTGAATAGGATAATTTTGGTGTCATGCCCTGACCTTAGAGATCCTTTATTCTCTATTTTAGGTGAGGTCGGGTTGTGACTAGGGTGGGCATTCTAGTTTTGTCATTTCTATGTTGGCCTGGTATGGTTCCCAATCAGAGGCAGGTGTCTATCGTAGTCTCTTATTGGGGATCATATTTAGGCAGCCTTTTCCCACCTGTTTGTTGTGGGATCTTGTCTATGTCTAGTTGCCTGCGAGCACTACATTAGTTTCACGTTTCTATTTGCGCTTTATTGTTTTCTGTGAGTTTCATCCAATAAACATGTGGAACTCTATGCACACTGCGCCTTGGTCCATTTATTCTCTCAGACGAACGTGACAGAAGATCCCACCACAACGGGACCAAGCAGCGTGCTCGGAGGAGATGGCATCCTGGTCTTTGGAGGAAATCAGGGAGAAAATATCCTGGACTTGGGACGAAATAATGGCAGGAGACAAGAGCCTGACATGGAAGCAGGCGGAAGCAGCGAAGGAGGGACAGCAACAAAGTCTGGGAGGAAGGCCACAGAAATCCCAATTAATTTTTTTGGGGGGGCATGGAGCAGTCAGCGGAGCCGAGGAGTGAACCAGAGCCAGTCTGGGAGAAGAGGGAGAATTTGGAGGAGAGAGAAATGGGAGAGTTGTTGAGTTGGTGGAGGATGCACGGCATTTGCCCTAAGGAACGTGTTGTCAGTTTGGTGCCACCTGAGTCAGCTCCCCGTACTCATCCTGAGAAGTGTGTTATAGTTCCGGTACAATTGATGTTGGCTTCACACACCAGGTCTCCAGTGCACCTCCACAGCCCAGTATGTGCTGTGCCAGCTCTCCGCACTCGCTTTGAGGAGCGTGTTATCGTTCCGGTACAATGTGTGCCGGTTCTACACACCGTGTCTCCAGTGTGCCTCTACAGCCAGGTACTTCCTATGCCAGCTCCCCGCACTTGCCGTGCGAAGGTTGTCATCTGTCCAGGACACATTGTGCCAGCTCTACACTCCAGACCTCCAGTGCGCCTCCACAGCCCAGTACGTCCTGTGCCGGCTTCACACACCAGGTCTCCAGTGCGCCTCCCCAGACCGGTATGTCCTGTGCCGGCTCCACGCACCAGGCCTCCTGTGCGTCTCCCCAGCCCCGTATGCCCTGTGCCAGCTCCACGCACCAGGCCTCCAGTGCGTCTCCCCAGCCTGGTACACCCTGTGCCAGCTCCACGCACCAGGCCTCCAGCGACAGTCTGCAGTCTAAAGCCTCCAGCGACGATCTGCAGTCCAGAGCCTCCAGCGATCTTGTTGTGGGATCCTGTCTATGTCTAGTTGCCTGCGAGCACCACATTAGTTGCACGTTTCGTTTTGCGCTTTATTATTTTCTGTGAGTTTCATCCAATAAACATGTGGAACTCTATGCACGCTGCGCCTTGGTCCATTTATTCTTCAGACGAACGTGACATTTGGTCATAAAGTCAGTCTCATCTAAAATGGAGTTTTGAACCTCAGTGCGCCTCAACAAGTTAATTAAAGTTGGGCTTGGATTACAATTATATCAACAACTCAAGCCCCCTTTTGCTAAGCTCCACGTGCAAATCACCCCTCCGCCCACTTCGCTTCCCTTCATTGAATGGGGCTCTGTTGTTTCATCACCCCCAAAAGCGTTCATAGGATCACAGGCCCTATACCGATTGACCATGAATCAGCCAAAGTTATATGGTTTGCATGCCCTGCCAAATGACTATTGTATGTGGTCGGAATAGGTGCTTGGAGTTAGTTGGTCCCCAAGTCTGCACCAGTAATGCTAGATTGGTGTGCAACGACTGGTGGTGGTGAGTATAACCAAAGAAACTTAAATGTAAATGTAAATGTTTGTGTCATCCGTTTGGGGAAAGTACCTGCGTAATTGCTCACCCAACTCACTCAGGTGCTTCGCTATATCACATTTGACAATTTGTAAGTCGCTCTGGATAAGAGCGTCTGCTAAATGACTTAAATGTAAAATGTAAATGTTAAGCAATAAGGCACGAGGGGGTGTGGTATATGGCCAATATACCACAGCTAAGGGCTGTTCTTAGGCACAACGGATCGAGGTTACTGGTTACCAATGTAATTGGAGCAGTATAAATAAATGTTTTGTCATACCCATGGTATACGGTCTGATATACAATGGCTGTCAGCCAATCAGCATTCAGGGCTCAAACCACCCAGTTTATAATGGAATATAATGACCTCTCCGGTATAGTGTAGCTAACGTTGGAGTTAGATATCATTTTCGGCAGGCCAGCTAACATTAGCGAGCGAGGCAGTTTAGCTAACGTTATAGCATAGCTAGATAACCAGCTAGCTAGGTACCTTGTTGTAAGTTAGGTTAAATCCAATTTGATTGGTTGCATACACATAGTTTGAAGATGTTATTGTGGGTGTAGCGAAATGCTTATGTTGCTACAACAGGGCAGTAACACCTAACAATACAAAACAATACACACAAATCCAAAACATAAAATAAAGGACTAAATTATATATAGAAATTTTAGAACAAGCGATGTCAGATTCTGGAATATAAATATATATGCATTTGATGGTGTTGGATAGACATATGCAGTATATGAATAGAAAAGGTGTTTACAGCAGTAGTTCTATAGGATGAGCCTTGATTAGAATACAGTATATACATATGAAGTGCGTAAAACAGTATGGAAACATTATTAAAGTGACCACTGTTCAATTACTATGGACATAGTGCAGCAGTCTCTAAGGTGCAGGGTTGAGTACCGGGTGGTTGCCAGCTAGTAACAGTGACTAAAGTTCAGGGTAGGATATTGGGCATAGGCCGGTTATTGGTGACTATTTAACAGATGGTCTGGATATAGAAGAAGTTTTTCAGTCTCTCGGTCCAAGCTTTGATGCACCTTTACTGTCTCCGCCTTCTAGACGGTAGTGGGTTGAACAGGCCATGGCTCTAGTGACGTCCTTGATGATGGCCTTCCTGTGACACCAGGTGCTGTAGATGTCCTGGAGGGCAGGGAGTGTGCCCCCGGTGATGAGTTAGGCTGACCCGCACCACCCTCTGGAGAGCCCTGCGGTTCGTTTATTGTGTATTGTCTAGATACTGCTGGTTATGTAACGTTATCATTTTATAATGCTAGTGAGGCAGGCTTGGTAACTATTGTTAGCCTACAAGTTGGATTTGCAAGTTAGTCTGTAGCTCATACAAGTGTATTCTGTATTGAGTCTGAGTCTGACTAATACAGTGTACCATGAGCAACAAACCGTAATGGCGTCACCGGCCTGAATCTAATCCAATCTGGAAGTACAGTCAGTCTACATTTGTAAAGCATAGAATTAGAGTTTCCACTAGTTACCACAGCCACAAAGTAAAAAATAGGTTACAATAAAATTTCATGAAAACAAAAAAATGTTGGTCCCATTTTAAGGTTAGTGTTAGGCATAAGGTTAGCAGGGTGGCTAAGGTGAGGGTTAAGGTTAGGCTTAAAATTACATTGCAAGAAGATAATGACTTTGCGGCCAGAATTACTTTGTGGCTGTGGTAACTAGTGACGACCAAGAATTAGTTCGACCCATGTTATGTGAAAGATTTTATGAAAAATTCTTGGTTTGATAAACTAGTAGCTTAATTACTCAGCCAAGCAGATATACATAGTAGAGTCATTTTTGTTGTGAAGTACATTACTGAAAAGCTATGTCCTTTATTTAGAACAAAATGAAATTCACTACTTGGTTGTGTATTGTTTCACCGCGTCACAGGCCCTCCCAGTCAACACCACCTCATAAGATGAGGAAGTACATTGTTTATGAGGATTGCCTGCTGCAGTTGTTCAAAGATGTCCAGTTTTCAGCCGAAAATGCAACATAGGCAAGACCAGCAAGGGGAGCATTCCTATAAATAGAACAGGGAGGACCCTTGAATCAGGTTGGTGACATTTGACCTGGTCAAAGGTCAAAACAGTTTGGAGTTTTGTCCCAATTCACCTTCATAACCTCGCCTGGTGGAACCAGCCTGATCACCGTTTACCTTTCTATTTCACTTCACATATGATATCTGACGTGAAATAGAAAGGTGAATGTAGCGATCAGGTTGGTTCCACCATGCTGATCATAATCACCATTGATAATATAATCAGTGATCTGTTTGTGTGTAACCGACCAGTATCTTTGATGAGGGGCCAGGAGCTGATCTATGCTGTTATGCCCATCAATGGAGCGCTGGCAAAGACCTTTACCTCCAGCCTCACATCTTGCCCGCTCACCAACAGTTGTCTATGGGGAGACCAGAATTAGGTAGGTTTAGTCTGACTTGTTCAAACTTCAACATAAGTGATATCTGACAAACAAACACTATCTTAACCGCCATTGGTAATAGTACAGTGACTGTGTATGTGTTCACATCTATGAAGCCAGCACTTGGAGCCAGCCCCATTACCACCACACAGGAAGATACTGTATGACCACTCTGACATATTACCATGGTAACCCCATTACCACCACACAGGAAGGTACTGTATGACCACTCTGACATATTACCATGGTAACCCCATTACCACCACACAGGAAGGTACTGTATGACCACTCTGACATGTTACCATGGTAACCCCATTACCACCAGACAAAATTCCGATAGGCGCAATATCTGTATCGGCCTGGAATGACAATTAAAGGGGGAAAGGTGCACATGGTTCTATTAGCAGAACACTGCTTCTATAATATGATCTATAGGGCTTCTTATTCTACATAGACCTATTACTACATTTAAAAGTTATAAAAACACTTAGTTTAGAATATCTTAATAAATTCAGAAATGGCATTCTTCTCATATTACTCTGTAGGCTACTGACCTATTCAAAGCTTCCTCTGGCATCTCCCCATACATCTGCCTGTAGTTATTGAACTCAACTTGCAGGAGGTTTGTTGGTTGTGATTGAGTTGGGGAAACAGCTGCGGTCAAGGTTCTGACAGATGGGTGTGTCTTGGTGGTGGCAACACCCACATCAAACCACACCACCAAGCCAACTCACTTTTAACTTCTGTCATGGCCACCAGAATTTCTTGAGGAGCAAGCCAAAAAACAAGGCCAAATCAGCAGATGCATTTCCACTTTAACATAATTTATGGTAACATTGAATCATCAGATATATATTATTAAAGGTGTGATATGCAGAAATCACTCTGCCATTTCCTGTTTGTTAAAATTCTAATAGTTTGCCTTACTTCAGTTTATATGTACAAAACTGGAATTAAAATATGTAAAAATGAAACATAATAACGGGAAGCATAGAAATAGTGCACATAGAACCTATTTGCACCTTCTTAGACTTACTTTCAATGAGAATGACAGATCTATAACTAACATTTCTATGTGAATTTGGTCAGGTCGTCCAAAAGTTACACATTGCAGCTTTAAGGTTTTTATTAGGATGTCTTATATTAGAGAATTCCTGTTTGATCGATTGTTCTGTATAATTGCCAGTGTATCTTCAGTGTGCCACCAGTGTACCTCTACAGATGGTTTTGTAATTACCAGTGTACCACCAGTGTGCTTCTATAAATGGTTGAATAATTACCAGTGTACCACCTCTACACAGGGACAGGGATAGATGAACAAGGCTGAGCTCCAAGAGCTGCAATCAGAGGGGTATACTACAAAGCAGGATCAATTAATTAGCCAGCTAACTTTGATAAACAACCAGAAAAAATATGCATTTTCTGGTTCATAATAAAAGTGGTTTTGGTTGTTGAGTAGACCATGCCCATTTCAAGCTTATATTTCAGAATATTTTGGCAAGTTAGAGGGTTAACTCCTTGATGTTGCTTTGTAGTTTACCCCTCAGGATGTTCCTTTCTTAGTCATCCCAACAAAATAAGACAGGATCATGAATATGCAACAGTAGGAAGGGAGGATCCCCTCCAGGCCAGAGAAAAGACACCATTAAGCTCTGATAATTCTATCCTCTTTTCCTCAGAACAATAGAGAGCATGGCGTTGAAGTTAGGATCACCTTCTACTTAAATACCTTCAACCATACCCTTGCTTAACCACTCACTAACTTGCTTAATGTAAATATCACACATTTTGCAATTCTGAGAATATACCATTGATTTATCTGGCTGTGTAATACCACCAATGTGATCGTTCGTTGTAAGTTCATGTTGGATATCAAGCTCTTTCACTCAAACATGCCGCTGGGTTATTTCATTCACGAAAGCAACAACAATCAATAAACAACAACAAAATCCCGAATAAAGAAGATTAACGCCATTACAAACACTCTTATTATATTACAGCATTATAGTGAGTATGCTGGACTAGGTAGAATGACTTGATTTAAATGCATTGAATATGAAATTACACCGCTGGTGAAGGTGATCCTTAATATGGTATAATGGCATTAGGAAGCCAGCAGCATGCATAGTATTGATTCAATTACATCAACAGCCCTGTCCAGTTCATGGAATAATGTCCATTAGTCCAAATCTGGCAGAGTAAACATTG
The DNA here is from genome assembly GCF_023373465.1 of Oncorhynchus keta. Classification (NCBI taxonomy): domain Eukaryota; kingdom Metazoa; phylum Chordata; class Actinopteri; order Salmoniformes; family Salmonidae; genus Oncorhynchus; species Oncorhynchus keta. Next base: position 28,763,209 of record NC_068454.1, read on the forward strand.
TGCAGAGCTGCATTTTTACATGTTCGTTTATAAGCTCATACCCTTGTATGTGCAACACAGGCTGTGTATGTACGATTGGTTGTTTATTTTTCAGGTTTTCCCTACATCACAGTAAATTGTTGTCATTATCTGTTGGATTCAATACCGCTGATAATAAGGAGGACTACCGCTGTTTTGCAGTCTAGGAGGTTGACTGTCTTCTCTCTCTCTCTCTGTCTCTCTCTCTGTCTCTCTCTCTGTCTCTCTCTCTCTCTCTCTCTCTCATAATTATTACTGTTTAGTTTGATTTGAAAAGTGGTCTTGAGAGCGGATGGTTCCAAATCCTTCAGAATAATTGGCTGCAGCCTGCTGTAAGGGAAAAATACATTTACACTGAAAATCACCTATTATGATTACAGTATGCAGCCAGCTTGCCTTGCCCTGAGAATTTTAAAGTATGGGTTTTTCTGCAAGTTACTTATCCAACTTCCAATGACTTTCATCGAATAAGGAGTTGAAAAGAGACCTTTCATACATAAATTATAGATCCCAACTGAACCATGGTATCCCAACTATGTCTGACTGTCTGTTTCTATCCTCCATCCCTTCATCCCTCCATCCATGCCTTTTTCTTTTCCCTGCCGGTCCCGATCTTTGTCTGACTCCGTTTCCATCACTCCATCATTCTATCCCTCCATCCCATTCTCTCTCTTTCCCTTGCTGATATCTCTATCTATCTGTCTGTTTGTCTGTAGCTATCCTGCTGCCATCAGTTAATGAAGCTCAGGCTGGGGCTCTGCACCTGTGGAGCTCTGCTCAACCAATCTGGAGGATAGAGGTCCCCATGTGGTAGACGGAGAGGGGATTTGGGATTTCAGAACCATGGACTGGGATTCAGAGACAGCTCTATTACTGCACTGTCTGTAAGCCTCATCTTCAAACACTAGTAATTTTGACTCATGCTAGCCTCAAATATTCAGTTGGGATCTTTTGAATTCAATCCAAATGTGTTTTGGAGAATGGACATCACACAGACTCAAGTTTATATTTAAGGCTGTACACTCTTAGAAAAAAAGGGTCCCCCATAGGAGAACCCTTCCTGGTTCCAGGTAGAACTACTTTGGGTTCCATGTAGAACAGTCTGGGGACAGGGTTTTATATGGAACCCAAAATGGTTCTACCTGGAACTAAAAGGGTTCTTCAAAGGGTTCAGCTAAAGAGCTAAAGAACCATTTTCGGTTCTAGCACCTTTTTTCCTAAGAGTGTAGTCAATTGAACATGGTTAGTTTCAAGAGATATGCCAACAAATGAGATCATTCTTACAATGCAAGAATACCGGGTTGGATTCATGGACTCAAACAATATATGTTTACAGTGAGAATATAACAAACTCAACTACAGCAATTCACAATTCAACTGCGCAAAAACAATGTTGTGGCCTATGCCAGAACTCAAGTAACCAGTTTTTATTAAATAGGGTTTCAGAGAGAGAGAGAGAGAGAGAGAGAGAGAGAGAGAAAGAGATTAGCTTTCTCCCATCAGAATTCTGTCAGTGTTTACATGAGCGGTGCCCTGGCCACCATCTTGAAGTCTCATCCCAGGTATTAGCCTGACTGTCGCAGCAATCACTTCAGTGTTTGGTCAGGTCCCTTCATCAGCACCTCATTACCTGCTGTCAATGTTTATGTGACCTGAACGGGAATGTGCAGATTCATTACTGAGAGAGGTACTCTCTCTCTTTCTCTCTCTCTTTACAGACCGCTTCTCTCTCTCTCTCGCTCTCAGTCTTTCGCTTTCTCTCTCTCATTCTGTCAATTCCCCCTTTCTTGCTCTCTGAGAGGTTCTCTCTTTCTTTCTCTCTCTTTTTCTTTATGGCTGAAATCACTGGGTGTTTCTGAGGGATTGAGAGAAAAATTAGGCAAGCGTGGGATCATTCTCTCTGCCTGCATAACCCTTGTTTGCAGACCTTTCCTGAATTGGGAAGTGTTCCGTTAGAATCACCTCAGAATAGTGTTGTCAGAACAGAATCAGAACTGTCAGAACAAAAGTTTAGAACATCTGTGTGCTCACAGGAATAAGCTGAATGCTTATCACTCCATGACACATTCCAAGCACCTGGAATTGGATGCTAAAATATGCTCTCACTGCAAAAAAAGGATTTCAAATTAACTACATGCATTTTTATGATGTTACTTTGTGTCTATTTCCAACTCGAAAAATGAATTGTGGTGTTATATGGAGGTGCCTGTTTGAATGGCCCATTGTTCATATTTACCTCCACAAAGCCCTAAATATAGAAGCAGGATTCTTCATACGCTTCATGTAATTAGGGCAGAATAATTACTCTCTCAAAGTAATCAACATGTTGACACTGGCTCCATCTATGCTCTGTCCCAAATGGTAACCTGTTTCCTATAAAGTGTGCTACTTTTGACCTCGGCCCATAGGGCTCTAGTCGAAAGTAGTACACTTTATAGGGAATAGCGTGCAATTTGGGAAGCAACCATAGTCAGCACAATCAGGGTGTGAAAACAGACTTATTATGTGAGGAGGGAATATCATATTTGCATGAGAAATGAATGAAAGTGAGCCAAGTTTTTCATGTAGTGTAATGATACCTTACCTGCCGCCGAGTTCTCTCTGTAGGAATACCTTACCTGCCCCCGAGTTCTCTATATAGGAATGCCTTACCTGCAGCCAAGTTCTCTCTGTAGGAATACCTTACCTGCAGCCGAGTTCTCTCTGTAGGAATGCCTTACCTGCAGCCAAGTTCTCTCTATAAGGAATACCTTACCCGCAGCCAAGTTCTCTCTGTAGGAATGCTTAGTGTATGTAAACTTCTGACCCACTGGAATTGTGATACAGTGAATTATAAGTGAAATAATCTGTCTGTAAACAATTGTTGGCCTACAAACCTGACTCAGGTACACCAGCTGTGTCATAAGGAATGGTCCAAAATTCACCCAACTTATTGTGGGAAGCTTGTGGAAGGCTACCTGAGACGTTTGACCCAAGTTAAACAATATAAAGGCAATGCTATCAAATACTAATTGAGTGTATGTAAACTTCTGGCCCACTGGGAATGTGATGAAAGAAATAATAGCTGAAATAAGTCACTCTCTCCACTATTATTCTGACATTTCACATTTTCAAAATAAATTGGTGATTCTAACTGACCGAAGACAGGGGATTTTTAGTAGGATTAACTTCTTGACGCTACCAATCCCTGTAGCGAGATAATTTTCGCCTGCAACCGTTGAATAGCATAGTGCAACAGTCAAATAATATTACTAGAAAATATTAATATTCATGAAATCACAAGTGCAATATTTTGAAACACAGCTTAGCCTTTTGTTAATCACCTTGTCATCTCAGTGAAAGCAATCCAAGCGTTTGTGTAAATTTATCGAAAGCCTAGCATAGCATTATGTACACTTAGCATCAGGAAGCTTGGTCACGAAAATCAGAAAAGCAATCAAATGAACCGTTTACCTTGGATGATCTTCGGATGTTTTCACTCACGAGACTCCCAGTTACACAGCAAATGTTCCTTTTGTTCCATAAAGATTATTTTTATACCCAAAATACCGACGTTTGTTTGTCGCGTTATGTTCAGAAATCCACAGGAAAGAGCGATCACGACAACGCTGACGGAAATTCCAAATAGTCTTCATAATGTCCACAGAAACATGTCAAACGTTTTTTATAATCATTCCTCAGGTAGCTTTTAAAATATATATTCGATAATATATCAACCGAGTGTGTAGCTATTTCCATAACAGCGGGGGGACAGCACTCAATTGCACAAAATCTCACTCTGAGAGCCCCCACCTCTCCTCTTACGCAATGTGATCCTTCATGCTCATTTTTCAAAATAAAAGCCTAAAACTATGACTAAAGAATGTTGACAGCTTAGGGAAGCCACAGAAAAAGGAATCTGGTTGATATCCCTTTAAATGGAGGACAGGCACGCATAGGAACACAGAGGTTTCAAAATAAGAGGCTCTTCCTGATTGGATTATCCTCAGGCTTGTGCCTGCAATATCAGTTCTGTTACACCCACAGACAATATTTTTACAGTTTTGGAAACTTTAGAGTGTTTTCTATCCTAATCTGTCAATTATATGCATATTCTAGCATCTGGTCATGAGAAATAGGCCATTTACTTTGGGAATGTTATTTTTCCAAACATAAAAATAGTGCCCCCTAACTTCAAGAGGTTAAATGTCAGGAATTGTGAAAAACTGAGTTTAAATGTCTTTGGCTAAGGTGTATGTAAACTTCCAACTTCAACTGCAGGTATTACAGACTCGGCCAGGGAGAGGTTGAAAATGTCAGTGAAGACACTTGCCAGTTGGTCCGCACAGTCTATGAGTACACGTCCTGGTAATCCATCTGGCCCGCGGCTTTGTGAATGTTGACCTGTTTAAAGGTCTTGCTCACATTGGCTATGGAGAGCGTGATCTCACAGTCGTCCAAAACAGCTGGTCCTCTCATGCATGCTTCAGTGTTGCTTGCCTCAAAGTGAGCATGAAAGGCTTTTAGCTCATCTAGTAGGCTCGCGTCACGGAGCAGCTCACGGCTGGCTTTCCCTTTTTGGTCCGTAATAGTTTTCAAACCCTGCCACATCTGACAAGCGTCAGAGCCGGTGTAGTAGGATTCAATCTTAGTAATGTATTTACTCTTTGCCTGTTTGATGGTTCGTCAGAGGGCATAACGATATTTCTTATAAGCACCCAGGTTAGTGTACTGCTCCTCGAAACTGGCAGCTCTAACCTTTAGTTCGGTGCGGATGTTGCCTGTAATCCATGGCTTCTGGTTGGGAAATGTAAGTACGGTCACTGTGGGGACGTAGTCGTCGATGCACTTATTGTTGAAGCTGGTGTCTCTTTGTAAAACAGAGTCAGTATAGTACAGTCAACAGTAAAAGATCCCAGCTTTTTGAGAAAGTACAGTCTCTGTTGACTCTTTTTGTAGATCAGGTCTGTACATGTACTCCACTGAAGCTTATTGTCCAAAAGGACACCCAGATATTTGTATTCCTCTACAATATCTATGTTTTGACCTCTGATAGATGTTTCAGAGGTATGTGTTGTATGCTTCCTGAGTCTATGCACATCTCTTTGGTCTTGTTGGTACTGAGGAACAAGTGTCACACCACTCTACAAAGTTATTTAGGACTGGGTCATGGTGTTCCTCGTCGTCATGCAACAGGCTGATCAAGGTAGTGTCATCCGCAAACTTAACGTGGTGTCTGTCAGGATGGGAACAAGTACAACTATTAGCGTACCAGAAAGTTAAAATACTCTCTTACATTGAGAGTATTTTAACTTTTTGTATTGTTTGTTGGTTTGGAAATACCACTGTCAACCAGAGAACTATGCTGAGATGGATTATCACCACAGCAAGCAAGGTAATTGGAGTCAAACAGTGAGGCCTGGATGAGATCTTTAAGGTCAGGGCCCTCCGCAAGGCTCACAAAATAATTTTAGACCCAAGACACCCTCTGTACCCGGACTTTGAACTACTCCCCTCTGGGCACAGGTATAGGGCACCCCTCAGCAGGAACAACAGAACTAGACAATCATTTGTGCCAGATGTGATATCCCTCCTAAATAGCTCTGGCTAATGTTCCTATCAAACCAGTAAGGCCAACAGGCTAGTCTCTTTTTATTGGTATGTAACTGTTATGAAAGTTGTCATGTACATTTGTTTTGCATTTAAACACCACTTTCAACGTGTACATGACACTGCAACAAAATGTCCCAATGGGGACAATAAAGTCAATATAAAAAAATGGGTAAAACAAATGTAAGTTTGCCTGCATTAAAGTCCTTGGCCACTAGGAGCACCGCTTCTGGATGACCATTTTCTTGTTTGTTTATGGCCTTATACAGCTCGTTGAGTGCGGTCTTAGTGTCAGCATCAGTTTGTAGTGGTAAATAGAGGGCTATGAATAATATAGATGAGAACTCTCTTGGTAGATAGTGTGGTCTACAGCTTATCATGAGCTATTTTACATAAGGCAAGCAATACCTTGAGACTTCTTTAATATTAGATATTGCGCACCAGCAGTTATTGACAAATAGATCACACATACCCCCGCCACTCGTCTTACCAGACGTAGCTGCTCTGTCCTGTTGAAAAACAGAGAAGCCAGCCAGCTCTATATTATCTGTGTTGTGGTTCAGCCAAGTCTCGGTAAGACCTAAGATATTACAGTTTTTAATGTCCTGTTGGTAGGATAGTCTTAATTGTAGATAGTCCAGTTTGTTTTCCATTGATTGTACCGTGGCCAATAATTCGGAGGGAAGTGATGGTTTACGTACTCGTCGTCAAACTCTTACAAGGCACCCTGCTCTCCTCCCCCTTTTCTCCCCCTTTTCTTCATGCTGATGATGTGGATTTGGGCCTTGTCTCGACAAAGCAGTACATCCTTTGCGTCAGACTCATTAAAGGAAAGATCTTCATCCTGTTCGAGGTGAGTAATTGCTGTTCTGATGTCCAGAAGCTCTTTTCGGTCTTAAGAGACGGTAGCGGCAACATTATGTTCAAAATGAGTTAGAAACAATGCGAAAAAAACTAACAAAATAGCACAGTTGGTTAAGAGCCCATAAAACGTCAGTCATCCCCTCCGGCGCCATTATAAATAAAGATGTCCACCATTGTTCCTGCACCCAAGAAAGCAAAGGTAACTGAACTAAATGACTATTGCCCCATTGCACTCACTTCTGTCATCATGAAGTGCTTTGAGAGGCTAGTTAAGCATCATATCACCTCCACCTTACCTGACACCCTAGACCCACTTCAATTTGCATATTGCCCCAATAGATCCACAGACGATGCAATTGCCATCACACTGCACACTGCCCTATCCCATCTGGACAAGAGGAATACCTATGAAAGAATTCTGTTGATTGACTAGAGCTCAACCTTCAACACCATAGTACCCTGCAAGCTCATCATAAAGCTTGGGGCCTGGGTCTGAAAACTGCCCTATGCAACTGGGTTCTGGACTCCCTGACGGGCCGCCCCAGGTGGTGAAGGTAGGAAACAACACCTCCACTATACTGATCCTCAACACAGCCCCCTCCTGTACTCTCTGTTCAACCATGACTGAGTGGCCACGCACGCCTCCAACACGATCATCAAGTTTGTAGACGACACAGCAGCAGGAGGCCTGAATACTAACAATGACGAGACAGTCTATAGGGAGGAAGTGAGGGCCAGGAAAACAACCTCCCCCTCAACGTCAACAAAATGAAGGAGCTGATCGTGGAATTCAGGGGACAGCAGAGGGAGCACACCCACATCCACATTGATAGGACCGCAGTGGAGAAGGTGAAAAGCTTAAAGTTCCTCGGCGTACACATCACTGACAAGCTCAAATGGTCCACCCACACAGACAGTGTGGTGAAGAAGGCACTTCAACCTTAGAAGGCTGAAGAAATTTGGCTTGGCCCGTAAGACACACACAAACTTTTAAAGATTCACCATTCAGAGCCTCCAGTCGGGCTGCATCACCACCTGGTACGAGAACTGCACCCCCCACAAACCGCAGGGCTCTACAGAAGGTGGTGCGGTTACTCAACCCTGCACCTTAGAGGCTGCTGCCTTATGTACTGTACATAAACATTGAATCACTGGTCACTTTAATAATGGAACACTGGTCACTTTAATAATGTTTACATACTGTTTTACTCATTTCATATGTAATGTATATAGTGTATTCTACAGTATTGTAGTCAATGCCACTCCAACATTGCTAGTCCTAATATTTATATATTTCTTAATTTCATTTTTTTACTTTGAGATTTGTGTGTATTGTTGTGAATTATTAGATAGCTAGGAGCTAGGAACACAATAATTTTGCGACACCCGCAATAACAACTGCTAAATATGTGTATGTGACCAATCAAATTTGATTTTTTTAAAAGTTCTCTCTAGGAATACCTTACCTGTAGTCAAGTTCTCTGTAGGAATACCTTACCTACAGTCAAGTTCTCTGTAGGAATACCTTACCTACAGTCAAGTTCTCTGTAGGAATACCTTACCTACAGTCAAGTTCTCTGTAGGAATACCTTACCTACAGTCAAGCTCTCTCTAGGAATACCTTACCTGTAGTCAAGTTCTCTGTAGGAATACCTTACCTACAGTCAAGTTCTCGGTAGGAATACCTTACCTACAGTCAAGTTCTCTGTAGGAATACCTTACCTACAGTCAAGTTCTCTGTAGGAATACCGTACCTGCAGTCAAGTTCTCTGTAGGAATACCTTACCTATAGTCAAGTTCTCTGTAGGAATACCTTACCTACAGTCAAGCTCTCTCTAGGAATACCTTACCTACAGTCAAGTTCTCTGTAGGAATACCTTACCTATAGTCAAGTTCTCTGTAGGAATACCTTACCTATAGTCAAGTTCTCTGTAGGAATACCTTACCTATAGTCAAGTTCTCTGTAGGAATACCTTACCTACAGTCAAGTTCTCTGTAGGAATACCTTACCTACAGTCAAGTTCTCTGTAGGAATACCTTACCTACAGTCAAGTTCTCTGTAGGAATACCTTACCTACAGTCAAGTTCTCTCTAGGAATACCTTACCTACAGTCAAGTTCTCTGTAGGAATACCTTACCTACAGTCAAGTTCTCTGTAGGAATACCTTACCTACAGTCAAGTTCTCTGTAGGAATACCTTACCTACAGTCAAGTTCTCTGTAGGAATACCTTACCTACAGTCAAGTTCTCTGTAGGAATACCTTACCTACAGTCAAGTTCTCTCTAGGAATACCTTACCTACAGTCAAGTTCTCTGTAGGAATACCTTACCTACAGTCAAGTTCTCTGTAGGAATACCTTACCTACAGTCAAGTTCTCTGTAGGAATACCTTACCTACAGTCAAGTTCTCTGTAGGAATACCTAGTCTAACAAATGCATGAGGAGAAGAGAAGCATCACATGTGATGAAGAAAACACAAAGTCAAGATGTTTGTCAAATTTCTTTTTAATCATTTTTATAGCCATTGACTCGTCTCCTGAAGTGATCATCAGCAAACCATATAGGGAAAACATTCTTTCCAAATTGGAATTCTAAAGTGGGAAAGATAGAATTCAATTTATTTTGGGCAAGACATCCTCTCCATGTATTCTCTCCTGAGACTGAATGCTCTCTGCTTCGCTGGAACAGCATGGTTTTCTTATCAGCTGTATTTCCTCTCTCCGTTTTCAAACTGCACACCCCGGCACTCCATCAATTCCCTTTGACAGCTGGGACAAATGGGAACAACAGGGAGAAGGTTTTCAGATTCATTGGAAGTCAGGCTCATATTCATTTCCATACATACATATTTCTCTCCTCTCCAAGGTTGCCTTCCCAGGGAGGGATTGACTGACAGTCCTCCAGGACTGGAATGGACGTACACTTCCTTTTATACCTGGTGGGGGTCAGGGTACAAGAGTGTAGTGGTCATACCAGATCATTTAATTTCAAGTATGTGCTGTTAGCTGGGAATTTAATAGTGACCCTTCTCCTGACAGCTTTAACATAGAGACACACACACAAGCATGCACACACTCACACTCATAATCACGAAACAAGCACACACACACACAAACACAACACACACCAGGCACATACAACAAATACAGCATAGCTCAACCATGACCTTTTGCTCTTTCCGTCTCTAAAGTGCCCTTTTGTTTTGGGTAAAAAAATAAAAATTGTATACAGTTTTTGTCGTTGTTCTGAACCCACTGCCTACAAGTTGTCGTTAAATTCATGTTAAATATCTCATTTAATTAGCCATTAAGATGTTCTATTGCTTTTATGTAACTAAATAGTCAGTCATAATTGCTCAACGAGTCTGTGACCGTGGTTGCGGATATTTTTGTTGTTGTGGGGGGGTGCCCTGTCTTTTGTTTGCTCACCTGTCCCCCCAAAAGGTCTGTGCACGGCTCTGACACACACACACACACACACACACACACACACACACACACACACACACACACACACACACACACACACACACACACACACACACACACACACACACACACACACACACACACACACACACAATAACTATTTATTTTACAACGGCATTCAAAAGAAAATACACAGTCCAAATGGTATGTGGGCCCCTCCCCCTTGAAAAAAAAATTACACACAAGCCAAGGTTCACCCAAGGCTAGAGTATAAACATATCCTTAAATATTCCATCAGAATAAAATAATGTCAGGATCTTGTTTTTCTAAAAAATAATTAATGTGGTTTGTGTGATTATGACTTACTTTAAAACATGCAATGTTTAAGAACACAGGAGTGACCCTGCTATAGTGGGAGCACTACCACAGTCAACATCTATACCAATGTCTCCAAAGGTGATGAATGGCTACACAATCCAGCTCTGAGTGCTTGGAGAGACAATCAACAGTATAATAGTTAATTTTATAACTGTATTTTTGTGGATGGCAATACATTTCTCCTCAGAATGTCAGTACATTTCATAATTTATGTGGGAATCATTTATGTGGGAAACAGCCTAAGTCCCTGTTGAACATAACTGGTCAATAACAAATGAGTCAGAAAACATATTTTTGTTTTCCTAGGGGTATACTTCATTGGGATACGCAACTAAGAAATGTATTTCCACTGTGCTAGGAGAGACGTGGAAGCCAGCGGAGCAGATGTAGAAAACAAGAGTTTGCAGCTAGACTTGAATTTGTCTTATTTGGCGCCAAAGAATGTGTTATTTTAAGTATTTTGTTTCTTTGTCGATGTTTCTCATTGAAAGCCTCATTGTATTATTTATTTTTGAAACAGATGGTAGTTAATATTTTCGTACACATTCAGTTTGCATATTCAAAGCATCTGAAGATAGAACATGCATCATATGCTTTCTATTCACTGTAAGGACAGTTTAGCTGTGTCTATTCCCTGTGTAAACCAGTTTAGCTGCATTCGAAAACTGTTTTATTTAGCCAGTATAAATAGCTACGTTATAATGGGGCTTCAATGTGGTAATGGCTTTCTGGCAATGCAATATGCTATTAGACAGAGTCACATTTCTGATCATCAACTTAGCATGTCTTGCTGCCTCAAAGCATTGTGGGAGATCAATAAAGGGCAGCCGGTAGCCTACTGGTAAATAGCATTGGGCCAATAACTGAAAAGTTGCTGGTTTCGAATCCCCGAGCTGACTAGATGAAAAATCTGTTGGTGTGTCCTTGAGCAAGGCACCTAACCCTAATTCTTCCTGTAAGTCGCTCTGGCTAAGAGCGTCTGCTTAATGACAAAAATGCAAGGTGACTTTGAAATCCCATGAACATGTTATCTGCTCTTTCTCTCTGAATTAATTGCTGTGCTAATAGGGAGTCAGAATTGCCTAGATTGGTAATGTGGACCAATCCTGAGATAATTACAGAATCAGTTTGCTGAATATATATTTTTGAATGTGTCTGTGTCCCAAATTCACACCATATTCCCTACTTAGTGCACTACTTTTGACCAGAGCCCAATAGGGAACTATATAGAGAATAGGATTCTATTTAGGACACACTCTGTCTTTTTCTTGTTACTACATGAGGGGATATATTTATTTATTTCTGCAGGGAGAAGACGTGACTTTAAACAAAGAGGATGGATTTAATATGGCTTTTATACTCTTTTAGGATAACATTCAAACAAAACGTCTAGCAAAGTGATAAGCGCTAATGTAAAATTGATTTACAGTATTAGAATTCGTTTCAGCGTTTCAGTTTCATTGTATTGTTCAACATGCCAATGTAATGTGAATAAAGGATCCAAGCATGAAGGATGAAAAGGTGTTACAATCAACATAAATTTGGAACATATTTTCAGTATCATAATAAGAACATAGTACTTAGTAAAATAAAAACCTCCCATATACAGTATATTAGCATTTAATAGTATAGCATAGAAATACCAGTGTGTGTCAGTTTCCTGATTGCATTAATATCCATGACCTCCTGAAATAGAGAACTTACTGGGCTAAATGACATACAGATTCCTATCCTTGCTTTACATAATAACAGGTCAGTATCTGGAGAAGCAATCATATGATTGAAAAGGGAACCATGGAAAATGGCCATGGATGGAGAGTTATGTTTTGGTCTAACCAATTTCTCTCCCACGTCTTCCTTTATTCTGTTCTTCACACATTTTCAGATATCAGGTGATACTGACCTTTACCCTTACCTTGACCCTCACCCCATTGGAAGAAATTCTAAGGTGAGTGTACCTATAAATAATATATGGTAACTGATACTTACAGTTTAACTAGCGACATAATTACTGTATATGTGAGTAATGAGTTTTCTCACAGTTTCAAGACCCTATCCACGAGCCCCAGTTAGTCATCACAGAATATTGTGTTAAGTCCGTTTATTGATGTTCAGGGTTATGCATTTAAAATGTCCCCACAGTCTGTGGTTTCTCCATTTTAATTACAAATGTGAAATTTTCTCAGGTGGTTTCCCAAGCTTGAACTATGTTAATAAGTGAAATGCATAGCTATACTCTCTCTATGCATTAAATGTAGATGCAAGATTAAAATGATTTCATGACAAGTAAAGATGACGTGAATTTAAATCCGTACAGATTAGATGCAAAGGACTCTAATTTATAACTACCAAAGTTACACTACTTACAATGTCAATACAGTATCCTTGACTATTTAATATTTTCTCTAAATGTATGTTTTGCATGTCAAATCTAATTTAAGCAAAGCTCAAGCAGCAAGAAGTACTTCCATCCCTTGACGACCAATAGTCACACTGTGATTTCCAAACGACTGTGCTTTGAATGGAAAGCTCTAAGGAACTCCATCACCCCCCCATGCAGAAATGTCATTGTGTGGTAGTTATTACAGTTGAGACTCAAAAACGCTTTTGTTCACTTGCCAAATGTAAATGCCATATCAAATCCTTGGAGACTGTGAGCGTGTCTGTAATGTGGAGGAATACAGGGTTTAAATCCTGCTCATAAATCCAACTTAATTCCACTGTATAATCAATACTCTGCAATAGAACGTTTCCACACAAATGTGTTCCTGTTAATCTTTTAATACATACTAAACCATCTCACAAGAAAGAACGTCTTCGTCGTCCCCTTTGTGTTGACTGAATAAGTAATAATCTTTCAAATTGGATAGACTATCATTAAGACTTAAGTATACTTACCATCAGTAGGAAACATAGTGGATATGAGTAGGCCTAAGTTTCCCCAATGTTAGGCAGATCCTAACACTGGTTAACTTCTTCGAGATAGGGGGCGCTGTTTTAATTTTTGGATAAAAAATATTCCCGTTTTAAACAAGATATTGTGTCACGAAAAGATGCTCGACTATGCATGTAATTGACAGCTTTGGAAAGAAAAAACTCTGACGTTTCCAAAACTGCAAAGATATTATCTGTGAGTGCCCAAGAACTAATGCTACAGGCGAAACCAAGATGAAATTTCATACAGGAAATGGTCCAGATTTTGAATGCGCTGTGTTCCAATGTCTCCTTATATGGCTGTGAATGCGCCAGGAATGAGCCTGCACTTTCTGCCGTTTCCCCAATGTGTCTGCAGCATTGTGACATATTTGTAGGCATATCATTGGAAGATTGACCATAAGAGACTACATTTACCAGGTGTCCGCCCGGTGTCCTGCGTCAAAATTATTGCGTAATCTCTAGGTCCATGTGCGTTCCATTTCTTCAGAGGAGAAACTAAACTGCCACGAATGATTTATCATCGATAGATGTGAAAAACACCTTGAGGATTGATTCTAAACAACGTTTGCCATGTTTCTGTCGATATTATGGAGTTAATTTGGAAAAAAGTTGTAATGACTCAATTTTCGTTTTTTTTCTTACCCAAATGTGATGAAGAAAACGGAGTGATTTGTCTACACAAATAATCTTTTTGGAAAAACTGAACATTTCCTATCTAACTGAGAGTCTCCTCATTGAATACATCTGAAGTTCTTCAAAGGTAAATTATTTTATTTGAATGCTTTTCTTGTTTTTGTGAAAATGTTGCATGCTGAATGCCAGGCTTAATGCTATGCTAGGCTATCAATACTGTTACACAAATGCTTGTTTAGCTATGGTTCAAAAGCATATTTAGAAAATCTGAGATGACAGTGTTGTTAACAAAAGGCTAAGCTTGAGAGCTAATATATTTATTTCATTTCATTTGCGATTTTCATGAATAGTTAATGTTGCGTTATGCTAATGAGCTTGCGGAGAGAATTACACTCCTGGATACGGGTTTTTTTCGTAGCCAAACGTGATGAACAAAACGGAGCAATTTGTCCTACACAAATAATCTTTTTGGAAAAACTGAACATTTGCTATCTAACTGAGAGTCTCCTCATTGAAAACATCTGAAGTTCTTCAAAGGTAAATTATTTTATTTTAATGCTTTTCTTGTTTTTGTGAAAATGTTGCATGCTGAATGCTAGGCTAAATGCTATGTTAGGCTATCTTACACAAATGCTTGTTTAGCTATGGTTCGAAAGCATATTTTGAAAATCTGAGATGACAGTGTTGGTAACAAAAGGCTAAGCTTGAGAGCAAATATATTTATTTAATTTCATTTGCGATTTTCATGAATGAGCTTAAGGCTATAATTACGATCCCGGATATGGGATTGCTCGTCGCAACAGGTAAAAAAAAAATATATTAATTGAGTCGGGGGCCAGTGTCAACTATTGTGTGCAATAATTAAGGCTACTGGCTACCTGACAAGCTCACTTTTCCGTTGAACTAGTCATCTTTCTTCTCATATCTGCAGGATATAAAACAATATAGAGGTAAGATGGATATTGATTTTGAGACATGACATGTAGTATTTTTATATTTTAGTGTACACTTTTCATATTCATTAGAAATTCCAGTACTTTTTCAAAGATTTCTCACAAAAATATTAATATCTCTGTGAAATGTCAATGGAGCACTGAGCATATACCAAACTTTTTATTTTCAAAACCTTTTATATTTAATTCAGCTCATGTTATGTTCATTTAGCTTTTTGCAACCTACACAAAAATAACTTTGAAGATGATGACCACAACATTTAAAATCCTCAAAAGTTGTTACGAGAAACCTGCACCACTATGTCAACAGAGCCCGGTAGTTCCTATCGGATGTACTAGGTTACAAAATCTGACTTTTTGGATATAATGTTAATGATATTTGTCTTGGTAAAATCAATTTTCTAACATAAGGAGGTGAAATAAATTTCATCAAATTTTGGGCAGAGTGGGTGGACACAGTACTACTACTACTACTGCTCCTACATACTGCACAACTTCACTACCTCTACCCAGGGGCAGACTGGAACCATAAATTGTCTCTGGCATTTCTAACACACCGGCCCATTTTTGTCCTTGAGGCCCCTCCAACTCCCCATTTTTTTCCTTGAGGCCCTCACTATTAGCCAGATTATACACAAAATGATGCACAGATTATGCACATTTTGCACAAAAAAATAACAAGTTAGACAGGCCCACTTGACTAAAAATAGACCACTTGGTCAAAAATGTTGCCTGAAATTCTAGATAATGTGATAGAAAAATTATGTATTTCCCTGATTTATTTGATATTAATTGTTAACAATTTATTTTTAACTAACAGTAAGACATTTCTGTTCTACTAATGCTGTGTCTTTATGGTCTCCACTCCCTGCATCTAATCTGGGCGTATGGATCACTAGGGGTAGCTTGAGCTGACAATTGATTTACAGCCGGCATTCCATAGACAAGATGTGGTGTGTGTGACCCGAGATAGAGATAGCCTGGAAGAGTCTGGAACAATCCCTTATTGTTCTAATCATCCTGGCATCTGGGAAACTAACCCGAGGTGGGGTTAAAACAACGTCACAGGCAGATAACCAGGAAATGAACCCAAAGTGGCTTATGGTGCACCCAATCTGCATGGGAGTTTTAGTTTAGATTATTAATTCCACCATTTAAAAAAACAAGTACAAATAAAACTTGAATAAGCCATACATGCACATGAATAAAATCCTCAATGTCAAGGCAGTGGGTAACTGGTGAAAAGAGTCAGGCACAGGAGAGCTGAGATGCGTGGACAAGGTATTTCATTGAAGAAAACAGTATAAACACAATACTATGGTGCTGGAAAAATATTGGTACCATGAAATAAACGGCCCCTGGAGTGGACCAGCTACCACCGGCCTGAGGAGAGACACATGGAACGAGGAGTTAATACGGTAATCAGGGGATACACGTGACTCCTGGGAAGTGCTGCGTCTACCAGGAGATTTGTTGCACAATCCCCCCTATCGATGGGGTGGTAATTGAGTCGCCTTCTTTTTACAGAAGGCAAGAGCCAAATCGGCATATTCAGAGGGGATGCACACGGTGGAGACCTGGTCTGGACTTTCCACCGTAGTAGCACCGACGGAATCCCCAAAACACCCAACCGAGCACTTTCGTGACCACACCGTGAGAGCCCTCTGTTGCCACGAAATAGTGGGGTCATGACAGGCCAACCAGGGTATGCCCAGCACCACGGGAAACACAGGAGAATCAATAAGGAATAGACTGATTCTCTCCTTGTGACCCTCCTGCGTAACCATGCCCAGTGGAGCGGTGCCCTCCCTAATTAGCCCTGACCCTAATGGTCGACTATCTAGGGCGTGCACAGGGAAGGGCATATCCACAGAAACAATGGGCAAATGATCTGTCAATACAATTCCCAGCTGCGCCTGAATCTACGAGCGCCTTATGCTGGGAATGCGGGGAAAATAACAGGGGCTCTGGGTGAGCCTGGTGCCGACTCACCTGGGGTGACACGAGAGTGCCCTGCCTGCTGCCTCAACTCCCAGAGGAACCTCCCCAGCACCGACCGGCATTGTGCCCTCTGCGGCCACAGATGGTGCATGGAATGGCCCCACCTCCGGTCGCCCTAAGTGCAGCACCTCCCAGCTCCATGGGCACCAGAGTGGTGGTGCTGGGGGATGGAACCGACAGACCCCGATCTGGACGTCCACAGGTAACCAACAGGTTATCCAGCCGGATAGACAGGTCCACCAGCTGGTGGAATGTGAGAGTGGTGTCCCTGCAGGCCAACTCCCGACGAACGTCCTCGCGCAGCCTGCACCGGTAGGGATCGATCAGGGCCCTGACGTTCCATTCCGCGCCGGCGGCCAGGGTCCGGAATTCCAATGCAAACTCCTATGCGCTCCTCATCCTCTGTCTCAGGTGGACGAGACGTTCACCCACCGCTCTACCCTCAGGCGGATGGTCAAAGACTTCCTGGAAGCGGCGACTGAAATCCTCGAAGTGGTCCAACACCGCTTCTTCTTCCCCCCATATGGTGTTGGCCCACTCCAGGGTTTTCCCTGAGAGGCAGGAGACGAGGGCGGCCAAGCTCTCTCGGCCCGAAGGAGCCAGGTGGATGGTTGCCAGGTAGAGCTCTAGCTGGAGCAAGAACCCCTGACAACCCGCCACCGTTCCATCAAACTCTCCTTCCAGACCCATATCAAACATCTCCAAACCAAAGTTAAATCTAGAATTGGCTTCCTATTTTGCAACAAAGCATCCTTCACTCATGCTGCCAAACATACCCTTGTAAAACTGACCATCCTACCAATCCTCGATTTTGGCGATGTCATTTACAAAATAGCCTCCAATACCCTACTCAACAAATTGGATGCAGTCTATCACAGTGCAATCCGTTTTGTCACCAAAGCCCCATATACTACCCACCATTGCGACCTGTACGCTCTCGTTGGCTGGCCCTCGCTTCATACTCGTCGCCAAACCCACTGCCTCATGTCATCTACAAGACCCTGCTAGGTAAAGTCCCCCCTTATCTCAGCTCGCTGGTCACCATAGCATCTCCCACCTGTAGCACACGCTCCAGCAGGTATATCTCTCTAGTCACCCCCAAAACCAATTCTTTCTTTGGCCGCCTCTCCTTCCAGTTCTCTGCTGCCAATGACTGGAACGAACTACAAAAATCTCTGAAACTGGAAACACTTATCTCCCTCACTAGCTTTAAGCACCAACTGTCAGAGCAGCTCACAGATTACTGCACCTGTACATAGCCCACCTATAATTTAGCCCAAACAACTACCTCTTTCCCTACTGTATTTAATTAATACATTAATTTAGCTCCTTTGCACCCCATTATTTTTATTTCTACTTTGCACATTCTTCCATTGCAAATCTACCATTCCAGTGTTTTACTTGCTATATTGTATTTACTTTGCCACCATGGCCTTTTTTTTCCTTTACCTCCCTTATCTCACCTCATTTGCTCACATCGTATATATACTTGTTTATTCTGTATTATTGACTGTATGTTTGTTTTACTCCATGTGTAAATCTGTGTCGTTGTATGTGTCAAACTGCTTTGCTTTATCTTGGCCAGGTCATAATTGTAAATGAGAACTTGTGCTCAACTTGCCTACCTGGTTAAATAAAGGTTAAATAAATAAAAAAAATAAAGAAAATACTCCCTCGGGAGGGCGAGCCGAATCCCACTGGGCCCGGGTGAAGGAGGGGTGAGTGATGGCGAGACTGGTGGTGGAGCTGGTGGAGACGCTGGAGGGACTCCTCTTCTCTCCCAGCACTCCATGGTTAGTAGAACGTGATCGATGGCGCTGCCGAGATGCTGCAGCTTGGCATCGTGCTGCTGGTCTCGCTCCTCAACCCCTACTGCAGGGGCACCTGCTCCTGCTGACTCCATTCTGAAGGGGTGAGTGTTTCTGTCAATGCTGTGGGTAACTGGTGAAAGGAGTCAGGCGCAGGAGAGCTGAAATGTGTGGACAAAGTATTTAATTTAAGAAAACACCAGTATAAACACAATACTATGGTGCTGGAACAACACCGGTACCACGAAATAAGCGGGGGTAAAGTACAAAACCCGGGAAGAATATACCAGTCGTCAGATACAGCCTTATAATAAAACAAACACGCACACAAACATGGGGGAAACCAGAGGGTTAAATAATGAACATGTAATGTGTGAATTGAAACCAGGTGTGTAAAAAACAAAGACAAAACAAATGGAAAATGAAATGTGGATCGGTGATGGCTAGAAGGCTGGTGACGTCGACCGTTGAATGCGCTCGATCAAGAAGAGGGACCGACTCCGGCGGATGTCGTGACACTCGAGGATAACACACAATAAAGTCTGGGACTTATTTCCATTGTGGTCCTCTTGAGACAAGATGGCTAGACAACACAGTATGAAATAATAAAACAAAAACAGAGAAGAAGAACATCTATCTCATCATTCCAGGTACATCATATTCATATGGGAACAGAAGACATCAAACATATTTTTACTTCATTTTTAAAGCTGCCCAGAGAGGACGTTGTTTTTATGGGCAGAGGCAACTCATTCCATTCTGAGGCTCCAGTATAAAAGAAAGTACCTTTCCCAACATTACTCCTGAACCTGTAAGAGCACACATCAGCAACACCTGATCTGGAGCTGGGATTGTGTGCATCCCTAACACAAGGAAAGTAATCTCTTAGATATCTGGGCGCAGGACCATATATAGTCCTGCACCCAGCATAGTCAAAATGGCATTGAATGAGGGCAGTAGCTAGCACTTTCATGGAGTCCTTATCAAGCAGCTTGGATTTTCTAGCCAAAAACTTAGTCCTGGCATTAACCTTCCCTAGAAATGTATTGGCCATGCTCACACCTCCCAAGCTTCCATCAAGGATACATCCCAAGTAGCTAACAGAGGTTTTAGTAGTCAGCACCTCACTCCCTAACTCCACTCTGATTTCAGAGGACCTACTCAATTTAGGTCTGGATCTATAATTGCTTTAGATTTCCCTAAGTGCAGAGATAGCTTATTATCTCCAAGCCATTTGCTAATGTTCGTAAGCTTTGTGCTAAGTATGCTCTCCAACATAGTTCTACTTTTGTGAGACACCAGAAGTGTAGAGTCATCCTCATAAAGAAAAAATGGCTAAGACAAGCATCTTTCATATCGTTAATATACAATAAAAACATTATAGGCCCAAGCACGCTCCCCTGCGGAACACCACAACTCATTGGTTTTGCCTGAGACAGTGGACCATTAACCCCTACTACTTGCTCCCTTCCTGATAAGTAGGACTTTACCCAGCCTAGATGGATACTGCTTAACCCCAGTGCCTCCAGTTTGGAGATTAGGAGACAAGTGGTTAACTGTATCAAAGGCCTTCTGTTGGTCAAGTAGTACCATTCCACAGACATTTCCTTCATTAATCTCTTTCCTGATGAAGTCAGTCAAGTAAAGTAGACATGAATCAGTGGAGTATGTTTTTCTAAAACCCAACTGAAAATCATACATTAGACCCTGTTTGTTAACATATTCATACATTTGCTCATGTACAATTCTCTCCAGGATCTTTGATGTTACACAGAGGATAGATACAGGCCTATAATTCCCAGGGTCAGACTTTATCCCCTTCTTATACAGAGGTATAACTTTAGCTTGTTTAATGTCCCTGGGAAAGGTACCTTGTTCAAGAGAGAGATTAACAATATGCGTAATACAAGGGCCAATTTGCTCAGAAAAATCTATAAGAAACCTTGCAGGAATATTATCCAGGCCTGTGGATTTGGAGCATTTAGGCTCTGCCAGCATACTGACTTTTTTTGGCTGTTGCCACCTTTGCAAAAGAAAAAGAGTTTGGCTGAACCCCTAACTCTACATAATACTTCTTGACTTGGTTGCTTCCATACAAACCAGAACTGGTGGGCAGCTTGCTAACCAGCTTGCTGGCAACAGAAGTAAAAAAAGAGTTGAATTCACTGGCAACCTCTGCTTCTTCATATACCATCTCCTCCCTGATGTTCAGTCCAATACTGTTTAGTTTAGTTTTGGTAGTCCCACTACAGCCTAATTCCTTAAATGATTCCCAGAGCTTTTTATGGTAATTTTTTATTTTCTCAGTAAAGTAACCCCTCTTAGCTTCATCCATCCTGCTCTGTGCTTAATTTCTGTGACGTTTATATAGGACAAAATCATGCTGCTCTTGAGCGTTCTTACATTTTTTAAAAGGCTTTATTCCTTGCCTTATTCCTTGCTTGGATGGGGGTGGAACCAGCCATGACTAAGCATTTTTAGTGTCAGCTATATAAAAACTCTGCATTGTCTGTAAAGGTTGGGCTGCTCGGCCCAACAGTCAAGAGTTTTGGGTTGACTAGTCTCATTATTGCAACAATTAATCAATATTAAATAAAGATGATTGTTCAAAGAAATGACAAAGTCTCTCTCGGTACTGAATTTTCACAACAATGATCATTCCGCCCCTGCTTCTACACTCTTAGAAAAAGGGTTCCAAAGGGTTTCTTTGGCTGCCTCCATAGAATAAGCCTTGTTGGTTCTATGTAGAACCCTCTGTGGAAAGGGGTCTTCATGGGACCCAAAAGGGTTATACTTGGAACCAAAAGGTTTCTACCTGGGAAAAAAAAAGGGAGAATCATTTTATGCTCTAGAATAGATAGTCTAGATAGTACCATCATCCTTGTCATTCTTATTCAAGGGGGGCATAAAGACAACAGGCTCACACAGATGGGACCAAGTATGTTACTGTCTTGCTCATACACACCTGACAGAGTATCTCAAGTCCAGGTTACCTCCAACACCTCACACCTGACTGGCCCCCTCGCTAATGTCTTTTAACCATGCTGTTGGAGCAAGGAGAGCAGATAACAGGATCACATAGTTTTCCCTATCACCCTTATCAGCGTAATAGAGAGAGAGAGAGAGAGAGAGAGAGAGAGAGAGAGAGAGAGAGAGAGAGAGAGAGAGAGAGAGAGAGAGAGAGAGAGAGAGTGAAAGAAAGAAAGAGAAAGAAAGAAAGAAAGAAAGAAAGAAAGAAAGAAAGAAAGAAAAGGGTGATAAAGAGAGGGAGGGTGGGGGGAAGGGATGGAGGGAAGAGAGAAGGGGGGATAGAGAAGGAGAGAGAGAGAGGGTGTGGTAGAGAGAAAGAGAGAACAAAAGAGAGTGAGGGAGAGAAAGAGCTGTGTGGAAGCAAGGACTGAAAATACAAATCCAAGACTCATTCTCCCCTGCTCCCCTTGCTCTTAGCAACCCAGGCTGAATACTAAGCAATCAAAGGAGTGGATGGCATCTGCAATACCTGACCATACCCCTTTCGCTCTCTCCCCCCGACCATGACATACACTATATTCAAAATAATACATCTAAGCAATGTAATTTATATACATCAATTAGTCTGGTCCTGACTTGTATCTGAGGAGTTGGGTGAAGTACATAGAGATCCAGTCTTATATCAATGGATACACACCAATAGGCTATGCATAGAACATCACAACATACGTCAATGTACATCAGATAATCAGACATGTATTTGATCATATGTACTAGATGATGATTCAGCCAATGATCATCCTGTTTGTGAGCTAATTACTGATGAAAGGTGTTGAATGACAGAGTAAGGCATCATGTCTAAAATGTATCTGAAATTCCCTGTTGACACTGATATATACTGACAGTAGAATTATCTCTAAGTTTCTGATGTCAGAAAACTTTAAAGTGATACTGTGAACGACCTTTCTAGACAAAGCTACACAAGGCACATGTTGTGAATAAGGGTCCCATGGCATATAAATGGCACATTTCCCTTTGACCTTGGTGTGAAGAATTCTCTCCCATCTCACTACGATGATAGATTATGGGTTTTGTAGTTTATTAGAATGTCCTGCCTCATCTTGTATGACAGAAGGTGATACTCACGACCAGCGACTTGCTGGTGCTGAGGCCCAGCATGTGGACTCAATACATTGTTTGGATGGATGGCTGTATATTTCAATCTCACAGAAGAGTCACACCTATACTGTGGCAATCTCCGGGGACGAGACGTTCCCACGGAAGTCCTGTGGTCACTGATGCCAGGAGAGGTGTGAAGACTGATTAAAACTTTAAGAGAATAAATTAATGTTATAGTGTGAATTAAATTGTAATGTTTCGTAAGTTTCAAGAGTTCATAACGAGCTAACGTTTTGATATGTCTTATTGCATTGTATGCTGGCTTGACTGGTTATCAGGCAGATTCCTGTGCTTCAGTCATAACAGTCACTTTTAGTTGATTAGATTAGAATCTGAGTGTGTTGTTTCTGCCTATTGTTTTCACTAGCAAAGTGCAAAGAAATGTTAATTCAGGCTGGGGTGAGTTCCTGCTTGAATTTGATTAAAAGGGCAGTGAATTCGCTCATGCTTTGAGAACTTTTTAGCAAGGTCCCGTGTGTATCAGACACATATTTTTGGGATCTTAGAGATCATTTTGAGTGTGTAACCACGTTAAGCCTTATGTAGTTGATGGTAATTTACTCTGTGTTAATCATGTATTTCATGTAAAATGTAAATGTTTGAAATCTTTTGTGACTAATACAGCTTATTAATTGAATTAACTTCTGTGGGGTACCCCCCCCCACCCACCCTTCTTCTCAATTTCCGCCTAAAGACATACCCAAATCTACAGTAACTGCCTGTAGCTCAGGCCCAGAGGCAAGGATGTGCATATTCTTGGTATCATTTGAAAGGAAACACTCTGAATTTTGTGAAAATGTTAATTGAATGTAGGAGAATATAACACAATAGATCTGGTAGAATAAAATACAGGAAGGAAATAAACATACGTTTTCTGTTTTTTATTGTTGCTGCATCATCTTTCAAATGGCCAAGAACAGCCAAACATACAGATAGGATGCTGTGAATGGTTTGAATGAAGAACATAAGATGGCAACAATAGCTGACAGATAACTTCAAAAATGAGCGAGCTACATGACATTGAGCATGAAGTCACCCACGTGTCCCACACAAATGTACTCAAATGTACCCAAGTGGCCGAATTGGTACAGTGATACATTTTGAAGGAAAGAACTATATACAAAATACATAAATGCTATTCTAATGCTATTCTAACACACCCCCCAAAAATTAATATATATATATATATTATTATTATTATTATATTATTATTATTATATATAAATGAAATAAATAAATTAATAATAATAAACAAACAAATAACAAGGGTAACTATTTACACATTTTCTATTTACAATATTGTGAAGACCCTCAGTCCTCTACACAATATTGTGCTGCCATGGCCCATAGCAGTCTCTTTCTGCTGTAAAGCAGAGGCTTACTGAACAGGTGGTGCAGGTGATGGGGCATTTCCTGTGACAAAGGGCACAACGACGTCTCCCTACTGTGCCCTTTTTGCCCTGGGGCACATCCATGCCTGCAGAGATGAATCTGGGCAGGTGAACACCACTGGTTGGAGCAGAAGGTGCTGCAGTTGACTTGCTGTAGCTAGCAAGCTCCTGGATGAGCAGCTCCCTGAAGGCTAGCTGTGAGATGGGGGGCTGTCCACAGGTCTTGGCCATTTCCTTCTGGAGGATGAAGGAATTCACTACAGCAATGTCAATGAAATGATAGAAAATGTTTTGTACCATTTCATGGTCTTGTGAAGAACATTGTAGTATCCTATCAGCGCATCTGACAGGTCCACACCTCCCATGCTCTTGTTGTAGTCCTTCACAGCAGCTGGAATTGGAACATTTTTTGTGGTCCATTTTCCACCATAATTTGCAAATAAATTCATAAAAAATCCTACAATGTGATTTTCTGGATTTTTTTTCTAATTTTGTCTGTCATAGTTGAATGCTGAAAATTACAGGCTTCTCTCATCTTTTTAAGTGGGCACAATTGGTGGCTGACTAAATACTTTTTTGCCCCACTGTATATAGAGTACAGGGAACATAATCACTATGGTGAAGTGCTGTTCCATTCCATGTTTATGTAAAATAAATGTAAAAAATATATCACACACACACACACACACACACACAGTATTGCCAATGTGTACTTTACACATTTTATTACAGATTATATTTTTATATATTGCAAAACAAAAACATATATTTTTAAAAAATCTCAAATTAATAATATTTCATATTATTTTCAAACAATGACATTAGCATTAGAATTTACCAATCCAACATGGCATCCTCGCCGTGCAGAAACATTTCTTCCGCCTGGGAGTCGAAACTAGCAAAACTAGCTTCGCTGAAAGATTCATCTTCCTGAAGAAACTTGGTCTCACTGTCTCGATCAATTTCCTCTATAATTTGGGTTAAATCTGTATACCTAGACTTTGTTGTTAGCTTTTCCTGATTTATTCGCCATAATTTCAATATATAAACTTGTTGAAAATGCTATTGAATATGTATTGCTATGTGTAACACTCGTGGCTCCGTCAAGTAGGATTTGCAATGGCGAATGAACCTCTTTTACGCCAGAGTTTATGACAAAGGCTGGTCTTTGAACGTATAACCATTACATATTGCCGGTTACCTCAGCTCATTGGCTATCTTCCAAGCTAGATTTCAAGATGATCAGTTGTCATTGGGCCAAAATACAGTCAATCAAAGATAGACCGGTCCTACCATTGGTGCGCAATGAGGTCATTGATTGGTGTCTTCAAATCGGTTGGTTTCGGTCAATACGTCCCGGGAAAAGAACCATCATGTATGGTTGTGGTAGTAACAACTGAAATAACAACTGAAACAATTGAAATGAAATCAACCATGACTGGATAAACGTTTGTTTAGTGTGTGTAATTACCACGAACGCTTCGTCCCAAGTTGAATGAGACGGAAATCACAACGCAACCGGTTTACAAATGTTTCGTGTTAGGCTATAAAAATGGATTTTATCAAACAAAACGAACATTCACTGTGTAGTTAGGACATTTGGCATTACCACCAGAGGAAGATCTTCAATGGTAAGCGATTTATTTTATTGTTATTTCTGACTTTCGTAACGCTAAAAATCGCATGTTTGCTTTTGCAGTAAACCTTTTTGAAATCTGACACAATGGCTGAATTAATAAGACGTTCATCTTTTAAATTATGTAAGATACATGTATTTACAGGAATGTTTAATACAACGAATGGTGTATTTAAAATGTTAGCTCTCTTCAGTTTCACCGGATGTTGGCCTGGTGGGACGTGAGCGTCTCACCTACCCTAGAGAGGTTAAATGGAAGAAGTGTGGAACCACCAATACTTTTCTTAGAGCTGGCTGCCTGACCAAACTGAGCAATCAGTGGAGAGGGGCCTTGGTCAGGGAGGTGATCAAGAACCTGATGGTTACTTTGACAGAGCTCAAGAGTTCCTCTGTGGAGATGGGTGAACCTTCCAGAAGGACAACCATCTCTGCAGCACTCCACCGTCAGGCCTTTATGGTCGAGTGGCCAGACGGAAGCCACTCCTCAGTAAAAGGCACATGACAGCTCTCACTTGGAGTTTGCCAAAAGGCACCTCAAGTACTCTGACCATGAGCAACAAGATTATCTGGTTTAATGAAATCGAGATTGAACTATTTGGCCAGACGGAAGCTAATCCTCAGTAAAAGGCACATGACAGCCTGTTTGGAGTTTGCCAAAAGGCACCTAAAGGACTCTGAGACAATGAGAAACAAGATTTTCTGGTCTGATGAAATGAAGCTAGAACTCGTCATCTCTGAAGGAAACCTGGCAGCATCCCTACGCTGAAGCATGGTGGTGGCAGCATCATGATGTGGGGATGTTTTTCAGTGGCAGGGACTGGGAGACAAGTCAGGATCGAGGGAAAGGTGAACGGAGCAAAGTACAGAGAGATCCTTGATGATAACCTGCTCCAGAGCACTCAGGACCTCAGACTGGGGCGAAGTTTCACCTTCCAACAGGAAAACGACCCTAAGCACACAGCCAAGACAATGCAGGAGTGGCTTCAGGACAAGTCTCTGAATGTCCTTTAGTGGCCCAGCCAGAGCAGGGACTTCAACCCTTTCAAATATCTCTAGAGAGACCTGAAAATAGCTGAGCAGAAACGCCCCCCACCCAATCTGTCAGAGTTTGATAGGATCAGCAGAGAAGGATGTGAGATTCTCCCCAAATACATGTGTGCCAATAATGTAGCGTCCTACCCAAAATGAATCGAGTCTGTAATCGCTGCCAAAGGTGCTTCAACAAAGTACTGAGTAATGGGTCTAAATACTTATGTAAATGTGATATTTCACTTTTTTATTTTTAATAAATTAGCAACGTTTCTAAAAACCTGTTTTTGCTTTGTCATTATAGGGTATAGTTTGTATGTTGATGATGGAAAAAAAACATTGAATCCATTTTTGAATGGTCGAATTGCTGATAAGAAACCACTACTTAAAGACACCAATTATAATAAGAGACTTGCTTGGGCCAAGAAACACGAACAATGGACATTAGACAGGTGTATGTATATCTGTCCTTTGGTCTGATGAGTCCAAATTTGAGATTTTTGGTTCGAACTGCTGTGTCTGTGAGATGCAGAGAAGGTGAACAGATTATCTCTGCATGTGTGGTTCCCACCGTGAAGCATGGAGGTGTGATGGTGTGGGGGTGCTTTGCTGGTGACACTGTCTTCGATTCATTTAGAATTAATTTAGTATTTTAATTAGAAAAGTAGCCAACAAGTGCTCAGCATATGTGGAAACTCCTTCTAGACGGTTGGAAAATTATTCCAGGTGAAGCTGGTTGAGAGAATGCCAAGAGTGTGCAAAGCTGTTAAGGCTGCTTTGAAGAATCCAAAATATAAAATATATTTGGATTTGTTTAACACTTTTTGGTTACTACATGATTCCATATGTGTTATTTCATAGTTTTGATGTCTCACTATTATTCTACAATGTAGAAAATTATCAAAATAAAGGAAAACCCTTGAATGAGTAGGTGTGTCCAAACTTTTGACTGGTACTGCAATCCAGACTCACATTAAACATCTCCAATCAAAAATCAAATCCAGAGTCGGCTTTCTATTCCGCAACAAAGCCTCCTTCACTCACGCCGCCAAGCTTACCCTAGTAAAACTGACTATCCTACCGATCCTCGACTTTGGCGATGTCATCTACAAAATGGCTTCCAACACTCTACTCAGCAAACTGGATGCAGTCTATCACAGTGCCATCCGTTTTGTCACTAAAGCACCTTATACCACCCACCACTGCGACTTGTATGCTCATTGGCCCTCACTACATATTCGTCGCCAGACCCACTGGCTCCAGGTCATTACAAGTCCATGCTAGGTTCCGCCTTATCTCAGTTCACGATGGCAACACCCATCCGTAGCACGCGCTCCAGCAGGTGTATCTCACTGATCATCCCTAAAGCCAACACCTCAATTCGTTCCAGTACTCTGCTGCCTGTGACTCAAGTTGAGACTTTTATCTCCCTCACCAACTTCAAACATCAGCTATCCGAGCAGCTAACCGATCGCTGCAGCTGTACATAGTCTATAGGTAAATAGCTCACCCTTTTTCACCTACCTCATTCCCATACTGTTTTTATACTGTTTTTATTTATTTACTTTTCTGCTCTTTTGCACACCAATATCTCTACCTGTACATGCCCATCTGATCATTTATCACTCCAGTGTTAATCTGCAAAATTGTATTATTCGCCTACCTCCTCATGCCTTTTGCACACATTGTATATAGACTGCCCATTTTTTTCTACTGTGTTATTGACTTGCTAATTGTTTACTCCATGTGTAACTCTGTGTTGTCTGTTCACACTGCTATGCTTTATCTTGGCCAGGTCGCAGTTGCAAATGAGAACTTGTTCTCAACTAGCCTACCTGGTTAAATAAAGGTGAAATAAAAATAAAAAAATAAAACATTGCTCTTAGGCTGCATGAGTTTTAACAAAGTTCATGGTCTAGCCTATGCATTGTACATTTATTTTACCTTTAATTAACTAGGCAAGTCAGTTAAGAACAAATTCTTATTTTCAATGACAGCCTAGGAACAGTGGGTTAACTGCCTGTTCAGGGTAAGAACAACAGATTTGTACTTTGTCAGCTCTGGGATTTGAACTTGTAACCTTCCGGTTACTAGTCCACCGCTCTAACCACTACGCTACCATGCCGTACATTAGGCCCAACATCATACAGCTTACAAGAGTAGATTTTAGACACTAAACTTTCTTTATTTTCTTGCATATAGTTGAAATACTATTGATGTGAATTTGTAAATACAGCGTAAAGAGTCCATAATATTTAACATATATTCTATTTTATATTGTGCTGCACACATGCAATGTATTTTAATGAACATATGAGCCGGATGACTTTGCCGATCCACAAAGCAAAAAGAAAACAGAGGGGTTTTCAAAGACCGGACTGCATATCAATCTGCATACATTACATCTCTCAGCTCCCTGGAACACCATCTGGAATTATTTGAGAAAATACACAGGGAGACAGGGGTAATGTTCCAAATGGCACCCAATGACCTATGTAGTGCACTACTTTTGGCCATGGCTCATGGAGCCATTTGGGACACACACAGATACTTTCCAAACAATGTATTTGAACAAAGTTTTTTGTCTACTACGCCTCTAACCCTCACTTAGGGTTGTGCTTTTACATTTTACCGCTTTTATTATGAAGTTGATCATACAACAACCATTAGTTTATATTTCCTTGGGTGTTTTGTGTGAGACACAGGGAGGGAGTCTTTGTAATCAAACAGATCTGAGCAGAACAGGACCTGCATAAAGAATGAAGAGAATTTGAGGTGAAGCCAGACTGAGCTGCTGTAATTGCTGGAAGCATTTATAATTTGCAACACTGAAAACAAAATGTAATTTCCTTGCTGTTTCTACAAGTAAAATAAATACATATTCAGAAATGAAAGGCTGTAAAACATACCTACATAACACACACTGACACAAGCATGAATATATGCACACACACGCTAGTTAATGCGACATCCCAGTTATATCCCAGTTATGTCTTATTTTTCCCTCTAAAAAGGTCCATACTCCCCCTAGCCGCTAGGATCCTTGAATGTTGAGCCAACATTTGCATGATTAAAATGTTTTGAAATTCAAGACAGTCATAATAAAGTATAATTCTCATATGGTCCTGCTCATGAAAATTGGTCTCTTCAAGATAATGTGTCTGGTGGGTTCTTTATTGCATTGTCTTCTCTTGAATTTGGAAGTCCATATACATACTTAAGTACTCAGAGAGCATGACTGGATTCTCCTCATTATACAGCTATGCCCTTGGCCTGCAAAAAATAAGAGGAGCCTGAGCAACAGGGAGCACCAGGTTCCATAAGAAAAATGGTATAGGGATGAATGCTAAGTTGCAATCTATTCCCTGTACAAGTAGTGCACTATATAGGGAAAAGGGTACCATCTGGGACATAATATTAAGAGTCTTTGGATCAGCATGGAGCCGCAGTAGCATGTGAACAATGGCATACATCTGTCTGGCTCCATAGAAACAGTCCAGGTGTCTTTCTGCAAATAAGTTTTAATCTCGGTCTTTAGTTTTTTCTCTCTCTTTGTTTTTCTACTTCCAGTTTCGTGTTGAATATATTTTAGTAAAGAAATATAGAAAGCGAGCTGTTGCTTGTTTTTATCTGAAGAAAAGTCACAGGAGCAAAAGGGACGACAAGGTTACAGTGAAAATAGTATCTCCCTTGATGTTAATCAGGATTGGGTAGGTTACTTTCTAAATGTAATCTGCTACAGTTACCTGTCCACATTTTGATCAGTAGCGTAACTTTTGGATTACCCAAACTCAGTAACGTAATCTTTTGGATTACTTTTGGATTTCTTTCCCCTTAATGCTACAGCATACAACAACCTTCTAGATGATTTTGTGCTTCCAACTAGTAGCTACGTTTTGCCACTCTCGTCTAAAATCATCTAGCTAGTATAAGGGATCCAATTCCAAGCACAAAGGAGTTATTCTATTTGATAGAGCGAAGTTGTTAGTTCTCATACAAGCCTTTCATTCTAATAGCAATATGTCATATTCTTGACCTTCAACATATGCACAGTGGCAAGAATAAAAACTCAGTTGGGAGATTAAAAGTCTCCCATTCAATGGTGTTCCACTTCAAGTTGTGGGCACAAATCTGTATGAATGCCACCAGGGGATAGACAGACAAACAAAAGCCAAAGAGAAATATGCTGCTAAAATGAACAAGAAGGCAGTACCTTCAAAGATGGATCACTATGTTTTATACCATACACTTTTACAACATTCATTTCATTTTAATAATGTTTAACTACTAACTAACAATATAATGTTCCTCAATAACATTGAAGAAGATATAAGAACTTTAAATGGGTGTCCTAACACTGTGGTCACTAAAGATCCCATGGTACTTATTGCAAGATGTAATGTATGTATGTAATGATGAGTACCATTTTATGTGTAATGCTGTGTATAAAAGTACCATGTATGTAAAGTGTATGAATACCGTACATATAAAAAAAACTCAAATGAAAAAACAAAGTCACTTTTGTCCTCTGAAGACCATACCTTTGAACAGAGAGGGAAACAGGTACAAAATACCAAAACGTTCAACTGCAGGGCTATGCTAAGTTAAATAGATACGTGTAAATTATTATAGTAGGTGCCTAGGTGCCAAATACATTTTTCATGTTTACGTTTTTTTATTCTTCTGTGAAATGTGAAACTGTGAACATTTTACCTGTGGATTTTGAAAATAACAAACTCAAATCAAGATGTCAATTTGTTTATCTACATGCCATTTTAAAAACAATGTAGATGTTGAAGTAAACCTACATTGGGTTAAGACAAGTAACTATGAGTAAGTGCAAACATCATGATAGTAACTATGAATAAGTGCAAACATCATGATAGTAACTATGAGTAAGTGCAAACATCATGATAGTAACTATGAGTAAGTGCAAACATCATGATAGTAACTATGAGTAAGTGCAAATATCATGATCGTAACTATGAGTAAGTGCAAACATCATGATAGTAACTATGAGTAAGTGCAAACATCATGATAGTAACTATGAGTAAGGGCAAACATGATGATAGTAACTATGAGTAAGTGCAAACATCATGATAGTAACTATGAGTAAGTGCAAACATCATGATAGTAACTATGAGTAAGGGCAAACATGATGATAGTAACTATGAGTAAGTGCAAACATCATGATAGTAACTATGAGTAAGTGCAAACATCATGATAGTAACTATGAGTAAGTGCAAACATCATGATATTAACTATGAGTAAGGGCAAACATCATGATAGGTTTGCAAGCGGAGTTTGAATAAGACATCTGATTACCACTTTGCATTTAGAATGGTTGGTTTTATTATAGCTAATAAATAACCAAATCATTGATGGATCACTAAATAACAGAAATGCGTCTCTCGTCTGCATAAATCCCTCATCTGATTGGTCGTTTCCAACTAACCGTAAACCGGTATATGTGTCAACACACTCCGTCATCTGATTGGTTGAGTAGGCGGGCCTTCTGACTTTGGGGCTGCGATAACTTGTGACCACTGTCGCTATACATGCTCTCTGCTCATGGCGGCCAGTGTTGCCAACTATTTTTTTGTGAGATCCGCTATTGGTTCCTTGATTTGTCGCTAGAAGTTGTTAGATGACGTTTTGCCTTGCCATGACAACGTCACAGCACTAATTTCCCAATTTCCCTTCCCTTCCCTCGCCCCCTCTTATGCAGCACACCCTCGCCACTTGTGCTTCTCCGTCTGTGTGCGTTGCTGCACAGACAGATTTTCCCACTTTCATTTGCAGCGGAATTGAGTGGGAAAAGTCGCTAAATGCTATCATAACCATAGAAACCCTCCGTGTCAAAACGCCCCAAAGGCAATCTGAAAAGAAGCTAAATTTGTCGCTTAGAACCTTTTACAAATAAAAGTCACTGGAGGGGTCTGAAAACGTACTAAATATAGCGACAAATTCACTAAATCAGCAACACTGCAGCTCTGAGTCTGTGCATATCCATAGCAATGGTTCAGCTTGGGCTGCTCTGCTCAAGGAAGAAAGATGAGAGCAGTTAGCTGTTAGCTACTTTTTGTAACTCTAAACTCAGACGAAACTCAAAGGAACATTATTATTTGCTGTCTTATATTTGATGAGGTTAAAGCACTTCTGACACCATGTCATGATCTTAGTCAGATAGGAATGTACTGCACAGCAGAGCACGAATGCGGGGCCTGTTTGGCTCGGGTCAAGCAGAGCTCTACTGTTGGACCTAGTGCTCCCCTAATACAAAACAACATCAGTGCCATGTTGGAACATGTTGGTCTAATGGCTTAGTATAGGACCAATCACAAGCAGTCTAATGAGATCTTTGTCAACAAATACAAAAAGCAACCAACGCTACACACAGTACATGTAGCCAATGTTCCATTTTGGGCCACTGAGCAAATTTCAGGTCTGCTGAGGACAAATGCAAACTTTGTGAAATTTCTGTGCAACTTCCAGTGCACTTTTCCTGTGATCACTGAGGCTGTACCCGCTTAAGTTACAGTTTTAACAGTGGCAAAGTAGGATACTGTGACCTATTTGATCATAATGTAGGCCCACCAGCATGGCCTACCATCAAAAACAATGGAGAAAATGCATCCCATAACATTTTAACATGGAAATAGCTGTTATATCATTCAGCATACAGAAGAAGCCAATGTGTGGTGTTCAATGTAGGCCTACATTCCATGAGACTTTAAAAAAAAAGAAACATGCAGGGCTTGGCATTAACCTGTTTATCCACTTGTCTTTCAGACAAGGAGGTGACTGAACATGAAACCACTTTACAAAATAAAATGCATTATTATTCCCATACCATTATTACAGAGAATTAGACAAATTATGCTACCCTCTGCCTATTGGCTACTTATCTTATTCAAGCCTAACTCGAAATACAACACTGCCCCTTTAAGACAAAAAAAGCTCTTTACCTGACTCTTTCAAAGATACATGTTTTCTGCTCTTGTAGGAAGCAATCACTCCCCTTTTGCTGACTACACATTATCTATATGTCATGCATAGGTGTAATAGGTGGCAGGGAAGTCAGGCGCAGGAGAGTCAAATGGAGTGTAAATATGGAGTCTTTTAATAAAGTTCCACAAGTATGCTCCATAACAATAAATGTACAAACAAACAAAACATGGGTACGAAGACCCGACGCGCACCTATACAAACAATAACACTACACTGACAACAAATCAATCTCTGACAAAGACATGAGAGGAAACAGAGGGTTAAATACACAACAGGTAATGAATGGGATTGAAAACAGGTGTGTGGGAAGACAAGACAAAACCAATGGAAAATGAAAAAAGGATCAATGATGGCTAGAAGACCGGTGACGTCGAACGCCGAGCACCGCCCGAACAAGGAGAGGCAACGACTTCGGCAGAAGTCGTGACAGTACCTCCCCCTGACGTGCGGCTCCAGCTGCGCGTCGACACCGGCCTCGGGGACGACCCGGAGGACGATGTGCAGGGCGATCCGGATGGAGACGGTGGAATTCTGATAACATGGAAGGATCTAACACGTCCTCCACCGGAACCCAGCATCTCTCTTCCGGCCCGTACCCCTCCCAGTCCACGAGGTACTGAAGGCCCCTCGCCCGACGTCTCGAATCCAAAATGGATCGAACAGAGTACGCCAGAACCCCCTCGATGTCTAGAGGAGGCGGATGAACATCACGCACTTCAGCCTCCTGGAGCGGGCCAGCCACCATCGGCCTGAGGAGAGACACATGGAACGAGGGATTAATACGGTAATGAGTGGGTAGTTGTAACCTATAATATACCTCGTTCACTCTCCTCAGGACTTTAAACGGCCCCACAAACCGCGGACCCAGCTTCCGGCAGAGCTGTCTGGCGCCTTATGGCACGCTGAAAGTTGACGTGGGCTGCCTCCTAAGCGTGCCGAAACCAATTGTCCACCGCAGGGGCCTCGGTCTGGCTCTGATGCCAAGGAGCCAGAACCGGCTGATACCCTAATACACATTGAAAGGGAGTAAGGTTAGTGGAGGAGTGACGTAGCGAGTTCTGAGCCATCTCTGCCCAGGGCACGAACTTCGCCCACTCCCCCGGCCGATCCTGGCAATAAGACCGCAGAAACCTACCCACATCCTGGTTAACTCTCTCCACCTGCCCATTACTGGTGAAAACCTGAGGTAAGACTAACCGAGATCCCCAGACGCTCCATGAACGCCTTCCAGACCCTTGATGTGAACTGGGGACCCCGATCAGACACTATATCCTCAGGCACCCCATAGTGTCGGAAAACGTGTGTAAACAGGGCCTCTGCAGTTTGTAAAGCCGTAGGGAGACCGGGCAAAGGGAGGAGACGACAGGACTTTGAAAACCGATCCACAACGACCAGGATCGTGGTGTAACCCTGTGAAGGTGGAAGATCAGTCAAAAAATCCACCGACAGGTGCGACCATGGCCGTTGAGGAACGGGTAGAGGTTGTAGCTTACCTCTGGGCAGGTGTCTAGGAGCCTTGCACTGGGCGCACACCGAACAGGAAGAAACATAAATCCTCACATCCTTAGCTAAAGTGGGCCACCAGTACCTTCCTTCAAGACAGCGCATCGTCCGACCTATCCCAGAATGACCAGAGGAGGGTGACGTGTGAACCCAATATATCAATCGGTCGCGGACAGCAGACGGAACGTACAGACGACCAGCTGGACACTCAGGGGGAGAAGGCTCTGCACGTGACGCCCGCTCAATGTCCGCGTCCAGCTCCCACACTACCGGCGCCACCAGACACGAAGCTGGGAGTATGGGAGTGGGATCCATGGACCGCTCCTCTGTGTCATACAGCCGAGACAATGCATCTGCCTTAATGTTCTGGGAGCCTGGTCTGTAAGAAAGAGTAAACACAAAACGAGTGAAAAACATGGCCCACCTTGCCTGGCGAGGATTCAATCTCTTCGCCTGCCAGATGTACTCCAGATTGCGGTGGTCAGTCCAGATGAGAAAAGGGTGTTTATCCCCCTCAAGCCAATGCCTCCACACCTTCAAGGCTTCGACGACAGCTAACAGCTCTCGGTTCCCCACATCATAGTTTCGCTCCGCTGGGCTGAGCTTCTTCGAAAAGAAAGCACAGGGGCGAAGCTTCAGTGGCGTACCCGAACACTGAGAGAGCACTGCTCCTATCCCAGCTTCGGATGCGTCCATCTCCACTATGAATGGCAAAGAGGGATCCGGATGAGCCAGCACAGGCACCAAGGTAAACAGAGTCTTCAGGTGCTCAAAAGCCCTGTTCGTCTCAGCCGACCACTGCAAGCGCACCGGGCCCCCCTTTAGAAGTGAGGTAATGAGAACCTCCGGTAGTAATTGGAAAACCCCCAAAAACGCTGCAACTCCTTTACCGTGGTTGGAGTCGGCCAATTACGCACGGCTGTAATGCGGTCGCTCTCCATCTCCACTCCTGAAGTGGAAATCCGATGCCCTAGGAAGGAGATGGATTGTTGGAAAAACAAGCATTTCTCAGCCTTGACATATAGATCATGCTCCAACAGGCGACCAAGCACCCTGCGCAACAGGGACACATGCTCGGCGCGTGTAGCAGAGTATCATCGATATACACCACTACACCCTGCCCGTGCAGGTCCCTGAAGATCTCATCTACAAATGATTGGAAAACTGATGGAGCATTCATCAACCCATATGGCATGACCAGGTACTCATAATGACCTGAGGTAGTGCTAAATGCTGTCTTCCACTCATCACCCGTCTTAATACGCACCAGATTGTACACACTCCTGAGATCCAATTTTGTGAAAAAACGTGCCCCGTATTGATCAGAGGTAGCGGGTAGCTATATTTCACTGTGATTTTATTAAGACCTCGATAATCAATGCACGGGTGTAAACCGCCATCCTTTTTCTTCACAAAAAAGAAACTCAAGGTGACGGGTGAAATGGATGGCTGAATGAACCCCTGATGCAGGGATTCAGAGACATATGTCTCCATAGCCTCCGTCTCCGCTTGCGACAGGGGATACACGTGACTCTTGGGATATGCAGCGTCTACCAGGAGATCTATCGCACAATCCCCCCGTCGATGGGGTGGTAATTGAGTCGCCTTCTGTAAGAGCCAAATCGGCATATTCGGGGGGAGGAAACCCCTAAACACCTACCTGAGCATTCTCGCGACCACCCCGTGAGAGCCCTCTGTGGCCAAGAAACAGTGGGGTTATGACAAACTAACCAGGGTAGGCCTAGCACCACAGAATACGCAGGAGAATCAATAAGGAAAAGACTAATTTTCTCCTTGTGACCCTCCTGCGTTATCATACACAAAGGTGCGGTAACCTCCCTGATATACCCTGACCCTAATGGTCAACTATCTAAGGCATGAATAGGGATAGGCATATCCACAGGAACAATAGGGATCCCTAAACTATGAGCTAGACTTTTATTAATGAAATTCCCAGCCGCACCTGAATCAACTAGTGCCTTATACTGGGAATGCAGTGAAAAATCAGGAAAAGAGTAGAGACAAACATTAGTGCAGCAGAGGGCTCTGGATGAGAATGGTGCCTACTCACCTGGGGTGACGCCAGAATGCCCTGCCTGCCCTCTCTATTCCCAGAGGAACCAACCCGGCACCGACCAGCAGTGTGCCCTCTGCGACCCTCCCAATTCCATAGGTTCGGGAGAGAGGGTGCCGGAGGATGGAACAAACAGACCCCGATCTAGACGTCCACGAGTAGCCAGCATGTTGTCCAGCTTGATGGACATGTCCACCAGCTGGTCGAAGGTGAGGGCGGACGTCCTTGCGTAGACTACAACGGTAATGGTCGATCAGGGCCCTGTCGCTCCATCCAGCGCCGGCAGCCAAGGTCCTAAATTCCAAAGCAAAATCCTGTGCACTCCTCGTCTCCTGCCTCAGATGATAGAGGAGCTCACCAGCTGCTTTGCCTTCAGGTGGGTGATCGAATACTATCCGGAACTGGTGGGTGAACTCCTCAAAATGGTCCAAGGCCGCATCCTCCCTTCTACCGTGGCTAGATATAAGTTTAGCTTGAGGAGGAAACCCTGGCAGCCGGCAGTATCTCCGTTGTATCCCGTGGGTAGGGATAAATGGATCCTCGATTCCGGAGAGGAAAAAACGTTCACGGGAGATTCCGGTTGTGGTGGTGGTGGCGCTGGAGAAACTCCCTGTCTCTCCCAGCGATCCATTTTCTAGACAATGTGCTCCATGACGGAGCTGATACACTCAAGCTCCCTCGCTTGTTCCTGAACGCATTCCTCCAGGTCCATGGGTATAGTGTCTTCTCCTGCTGACTTCATATATATTGGTCAGAGATTCTGTCATGCATAGGTGTAATAGGTGGCAAGGAAGTCAGGCGCAGGAGAGTCAAATAGAGTGTAAATATGGAGTCTTTTAATAAAGTTCCACAAGTATGCTCCATAACAATAAAT
Organism: Oncorhynchus keta; assembly: GCF_023373465.1. Taxonomy (NCBI): domain Eukaryota; kingdom Metazoa; phylum Chordata; class Actinopteri; order Salmoniformes; family Salmonidae; genus Oncorhynchus; species Oncorhynchus keta. Next base: position 28,801,485 of record NC_068454.1, read on the forward strand.
GTACAAACAAACAAAACATGGGTACGAAGACCCGACGCGCACCTATACAAACAATAACACTACACTGACAACAAATCAATCTCTGACAAAGACATGAGGGGAAACAGAGGGTTAAATACACAACAGGTAATGAATGGGATTGAAAACAGGTGTGTGGGAAGACAAGACAAAACCAATGGAAAATGAAAAAAGGATCAATGATGGCTAGAAGACCGGTGACGTCGAACGCCGAGCACCGCCCGAACAAGGAGAGGCAACGACTTCGGCAGAAGTCGTGACACTATAACTGGGCTTATAACTCACTAACTAGCAAAGGATATGAACAAAATGTGCACACGTGGCTACATGCAGCTCTCGCTTTGATTTTAATTTAATTTAACTAGGCAAGTCAGTTAGGAACAAATTCTTATTTACAATGATGGCCTACTGGGGAACAGTGGGTTAACTGCCTTGTTCAGTGGCAGAACAACAGATTTTTACCTTGTCAGCTCAGGGATTCAATCCAGCAACATTTTGGTTACAAGCCCAATGGTCTAACCACTAGGATACCAGTTGCCCCAACAAGTGCATCTACTCACAACCAATCATGCTGTAAACACAGTCCAGTTCAAAGTAATTGGCACAGATCCATATATCGCAATGGTTTTGCTGCACCGGTCTGTGAAGAGTATGCTTTCTGCTTACAACAAAATGCATACTAAGTCTTGCATAGATGGTATTGCTTTGGTATGTTTCATTGAAAGTGGCTAATATTGTGTTTACAATTGCCACAGTAAAGGGGAACGTGGATAGTGTTAACTAACTGGAAAAACTCTAGAAAGTTGAGTGAAGTTCAATGTCTCGGGCTACTGTCTCGGGCAGTCTCGGGCTACTGCGTTCCAGCGTGCAGCTTAGAGGGAACATTGCATGTTGCTTTTCTTATTATTCGTATTATATATATATATATATATACAGTGGGGCAAAAAAGTATTTAGTCAGCCACCAATTGTGCAAGTTCTCCCACTTAAAAAGATGAGAGAGGCCTGTAATTTTCATCATAGGTACACTTCAACTATGACAGACAAAATGAGAAAAAAAATCCAGAAAATCACATTGTAGGATTTTTAAATGAATTTATTTGCAAATTATGGTGGAAAATAACTATTTGTTCAATAACAAAAGTTTATCTCAATACTTTGTTATGTACCCTTTGTTGGCAATGACAGAGGTCAAATGTTTTCTGTAAGTCTTCACAAGGTTTTCACACACTGTTGCTGGTATTTTGGCCCATTCCTCCATGCAGATCTCCTCTAGAGCAGTGATGTTTTGGGACTGTTGCTGGGCAATACGAATTTTCAACTCCCTCCAAAGATTCTCTATGGGGTTGAGATCTGGAGACTGGCTAGGCCACTCCAGGACCTTGAAATGCTTCTTACGAAGCCACTCCTTCATTGCCCGGGTGGTGTGTTTGGGATCATTGTCATGCTGAAAGACCCAGCCACGTTTCATCTTCAATGCCCTTGCTGATGAAGGAGGTTTTCACTCAAAATCTCACGATACATGGCCCCATTCATTCTTTACTTTACACGGATCAGTCGTCCTGGTCCCTTTGCAGGAAAAACAGCCCAAAAGCACGATGTTTCCACCCCTATGCTTCACAGTAGGTATGGTGTTCTTTGGATGCAACTCAGCATTCTTTGTCCTCCAAACACGACGAGTTGCGTTTTTACCAGAAAGTGCTATTTTGGTTTCATCTGACCATATGACATTCTCCCAATCTTCTTCTGGATCATCCAAATGCTCTCTAGCAAACTTCAGACGGGCCTGTACATGTACTGGCTTAAGCAGGGGGACACGTCTGGCACTGCAGGATTTGAGTCCCTGGTGGTGTAGTGTGTTACTGATGGTAGGCTTTGTTACTTTGGTCCCAGCTCTCTGCAGGTCATTCACTAGGGCCCCCCGTGTGGTTCTGGGAATTTTGCTCACCGTTCTTGTGATCATTTTGACCCCACGGGGTGAGATCTTGCGTGGAGCCCCAGATCGAGGGAGATTATCAGTGGTCTTATATGTCTTCCATTTCCTAATAATTGCTCCCACAGTTGATTTCTTCAAACCAAGCTCCTTACCTATTGCAGATTCATTGCTCTTTGGTCTTGGCCATAGTGGAGTTTGGAGTGTGACTGTTTGAGGTTGTGGACAGGTGTCTTTCATACTGATAACAAGTTCAAACAGGTGCCATTAATACAGGTAACGAGTGGAGGACAGAGGAGCCTCTTAAATAAGAAGTTACACGTCTGTGAGAACCAGAAATCTAGCTTGTTTGTGATTTTCTGGATTTTTTTTCTCATTTTGTCTGTCATAGTTTAAGTGTACCTATGATGAAAATTACAGGCCTCTCTCATCTTTTTAAGTGGGAGAACTTGCACAATTGGTGGCTGACTAAATACTTTTTTGCCCCACTGTATATATATATTATTATGTCTTGGGTTGGCTGACAACATTGTAGCATTGTGATCATGAAGATTATAAATTCCACTCATTAAGTCAAAACAAACACTATGAAAGTGAATTAATGAATGACTATTTGGCATAACTAAACAGCAGTGGCAAATAATTTAAAGTCTGTTATTCATGACATATGCATTAACATCCAAATTAATTTGTCTTTCTTTTCATGTTGGGAGATGATATCCGGTTTCACAGTTCTACAGATGCTAAGCGGTATTAACTATGATTAGGGATTCCAGGCGGTATGTACAGAGAAGTGTTCTTATAAGTTCCTCTACATGGTTGCCTGCATATTAAATAAATAACATTTGTGGAGTATTTTCTTTTGCAGATTTGGTCTTTTTATAGCCATGATAATACATTTGCATGTTTGGAAACAACTTGACCAAGTAATTATTATTATGATCAGGCTTAATAAGCTTGTGTGTGTGTGTGTCCGTGTGTGCCTGTGGTTGAGACCTTTCATGTCTGCTACCAGTTATTACTCCTGAAATTGCTTCTGTTTGAACTGATACCTCTTCCAATGCTTGCCCCACACACTGCTCCACGTGCAAGGCCATTGAAAGTTTTTCAACTTTTTTTGTTCATCTCATTCAGTTATTTTTCTTTGAGTAGTCTTTGAGACATATTGCTTCATATTATAGTACACTTACAGTAAAACTCCTCCTTTATGATCAGGTACAGCACATACAATTTCCTTAGATGTGATCTATTCAAGCATTGAGGGATGCAAGCTGTTCTGACGTTTGACATGTGTTCTTAGGCTCCTGTTTTTAAATCTTTGCAAGAAGAGAAAGGCATTAAGCATTTCGCTACACCCGCAGTAACATCTGTTAATCACGTGCATGTGACCAATACAATTTGATTTGATTTGAAGAAGAACTCCGAATCTGTCATGTTGCCATGTTGTTATGATGTTACAACAAGCCTGCAAGGAAATTATTTAATTCTATAAAACAGAGATTAAGAAATGTGTTCTATCTATTTTTAATTGCCCTCTAAACATAATTTAATTGTGACATAGGTGTCAAATTAGGTTCAAGAAAATGCGAAAAGGACCAATGTGCTTTAGCATCTTGTCAAGTCCGTTTATCGTTTTCCCTGAGACTGAAGAAAGGATTCCGGGCCTTGTATGGCTCATGTTTAGTTAGAGCCCTCTTAAGATAAGTTATAGTGATTACTCACTGCTTTGCAGTCTGAGTTACAGTGAAATTTCCGTTGAGCAGTGGTGAACACCGAGAGGAAGTAATGAATGTCATGGGCTTTCTGTTTTCAGCTGGGGTTTGGCCAAGGACTGAAGGTAATGGGATCTAAAAGTAATGGAAAGTTTGTTCTATCATTGGGAGAAGAACACTAAAGAGGTAAGAGTGGGACACAGAACCCAACATCTCTGTAGTCGAGGGAGTGCCAGGAGACCTGAGGTTGTTGAATAGCATGGGTTTAGATGAGAAGTTAGTTTCGATAAAAACACAAACAACAGCAAAACATATTGTATCCAGGAACTCTTTTTTTTAAATGACTTTGATGCTTTTTCAGAGAGAGGTTATTTGTTCCATTATTACCAGAATACCTTTTGGTGTTAAAATGACCGTCTAAAACGTTGGGATTCACTGTTCACTACCTCATTGAGGTACTGCCATGGGTTTGAATAATTTATTTCTGACAGTTGCTGTAGTTGGCCTATGATGCATGGTGCCTCGATGGAGTTAGAACTAGTTATTTATGATCGTGACATATTGCCTCCATGAAATTTGAGGTCCCACAGCTGTGGTCTGGGTAGCTGGAGTGTCACACAAGGGGAGGAAAGGTGACATTGGTGGTTGACCATGGCAAAACTGATTAATGGATATGGCAGAGGTCACTCAGAGGAGTGCATATGAGGTCAAAGTTCACTAAGAAGAGTGCATGTGTGAATTCTCTGAAATTAAGCGTCAACTGGCCTCCAGTTGTCGATAAGTAAGATGCTTTGTACTGTCAATGTGGTTTATCTCGTTTTTGATAAAACGTTTTGTTTCAGGACACGAAATTAAAACATGTACGTGGCGCTCAACTTTAGTTTATTATATTTTACAACATACACCAACATACCAGACTAACTCTTTGATAGAATGTTCTGTGGGTTTGGAATTCCAGAGAAATTACACATTGATCAAGGAAGGAATTTTGGGGAGGCAGAACGCATGATTATTTCATTGCACATTTGTTATTCTTCGTTTTCACTGTAAGATATAAGGTAGTACAGGTACAACAAGTTTCAATGTTTATTGCAGAAGCTTTCTGCGATTGTAAACATCAATGTGTACACTCAGCATCAAAGACTGTTATGGAGAAACGGAGAAACGGAAAGATAATTTCAGAAAATATAAATGTGTCTTTTATTTCAGATATCAATGTCCTCGATCTGTTTCGATAAATATTTGCTAGGTAAACATCTCTCTGTTTGCATTTGAAGGGCAAACATATTTTCTAACATTAGTCATGTCTTATAAAGAGTTAGACACATCTTTGAATGCATATGGGCCTATTTCATTGGTGATGTAAAAACTGTACCCAATCTGAAGCCACTCCTATGGCAAACAAGTTGTCCATCTTCGTAAAATCTTCCTCTAGCTCATCTCTTCAGATGAGTAAAACATACACTACCATTCAAAAGTTTGGGGTTACTTAGAAATGTCCTTGTTTTTGAAATATTTTTTTTTTTGCCCCATTAAAATAACATAAAATTGATCAGAAATACAGTGTAGACATTGTTAATGTTGTAAATTAATATTGTAGATGGAAATGGCTTATTTTTTATGGAATATCTACATAGGCGTACAGAGGCCCATTATCTGCAAATCACTCCTGTGTTCCAATGGCATGTTGTCTGGCAGGGTGGCCTAGTGGTTAGAGTGTTGGTCTATTAGCCGGAAGGTTGCAAGTTCAAACCCCTGAACTGACAAGGTACAAATCTGTCGTTCTGCCCCTGAACAGGCAGTTAACCCAATGACTAGGCTGTCATTGAAAATAAGAATGTGTTCTTAACTTACTTGCCTAGTTAAATAAAGGTAAAATAATGTTCTGTTAACTAATCCAAGTTGATCATTTTAAAAGGCTAATTGATCAGAAAGCCCTTTTGCAATTATGTTAGCACAAACTGTTGTCTGATTAAAGAAGCAATAAAACTGGCCTTCTTTAGACTAGTTGAGTATAGGGAGCATCAGCATTTGTGGGTTTGATTACAGGCTCAAAATGGCCGGAAACAAAGAACTTTCTTCTGAAACTTGTCAGTCTATTCTTGTTCTGAGAAATTAAGGCTATTCCATGTGAGAAATTGACAAGAAACTGAAGATCTCGTACAACGCTGTACAGTAACACCATAACAGCAAAGTAGAATTACTGGAAGAACTAATTAGGGGAACTAATCACAACAGTTTGGTGAATTTAGGTAGCAGGTTTGGTGATTTGGGTTATTTTTTCAAATAAGGGTTAGCTAAAATGCTACAGTTGTCTCCGACTTGACTCGAACATACAACCTTTGGATTGCTAGACTGTGCGGATTCCCGCCCACCAGTCCTCCCTACTTTAATTTCTGTCTCAAGTATATACTAGACCATTAGTAGGTATCATACGTCTTGGAGGTGCTCAGAAATGGTAAGTTACTACTCCCCCACAGTGTACCAAATGAAGAGTTAAACTAAACAACCAAGGGTAACCAAGAGCATTGGGCCAGTAACCAAAAGTGTGCTTGTTTGAATCCCCGGGATGACTAGGTGAAACATCTGATCACTCGGGATAAGAGCCTCTGGTAAATGTAGAAAGTTACGTTTTGATTTCCCTTTAAACTATTGAATTTACTATAGCAAACCAGCAGGATCTCACAGGCTGAGGCAACACAAGCAGTAGCTTGTAAAGGCAGATTCAGTATCTAAATCTCTAAGCACAACCCACAGAGGTAAAGCTACTATCTTGTTTACTAGGTAGAATACGAAAACATAATAATGTCATTGGTAGTGCACGGCTCTAAATATTCTCTTTGGTTGGTAATTGGGCTTTGATCTCGCTAAAATTAGCAGAGGATCCCACACCCTACGTGCACCTACCAGCTCTGACATGTAACTGTGAGGAGGTGAATTCTCATGGGGGAAAACCAAAGATTTTTTTCTTCCATTTCCTGCTTGAGTGAATCTGAGTGTGGATTGGTGAGTTGGTGTGGGTCTGCCTTTGCCTTTGTGTTTCTCCCTCTCCCTTCCCTGTGTTTCTCTCATCTGCTTTCTGTCTCACGCTTGACCTTTCTTTTACATATAGGTCACTCCATAGAAGGCGAGAGTCGAGAAATCCACTGGGTGCAGAGAAACAACTATTTAGGAAACCTGTGATGTTGTGTGGTTTGAAGAAAAGGTGCTAATTACACCAGACTCAGAGGAGAGGACAATTCAAGCTATTTTCTTTTTTCTCTCTCTGAGCTCCTGTGTTAGCTAATTAGTGGAGGTAGGAACTTGTTTTTCTTCTACTAAAAATAAAACAGAAATATGGCCTTTTCATCACAGAGAGATGATTTTTTATAGGCAGTGAAATGAAATCATAGTGGATCAAATATGATTAGTGTAGTGTTTCTTTGAGAGGTAGGCTCAGTCAAACACTGTTTGTGTAGTTTCTGCCTTTGGAACAAAGATTAAGCAGTCTGGTGGATACTAGCTAGTAGCTACAGCAAGTTTATGAAAACAGAGCTACAGCATGAAGCTGCCTCCCAGCAACATAGAAGCTCCCTCCCTCTGCTGTACTAGCAGCTTTGCAGTTAGACATCTAGAAGCTTTATGATAAACTCATCTGTAAGATAAATAAGGCCAGATCCATCCAGAGGTGCCTGGTCTCTCTCTCTCTCTCTCTCTCATCTGTATGAGGTCCACAGCAGCAGCATTAGACCCTGGAAACGATCAGGAATGTGATGTGTCTCTGGAGACAGAGAGAGAGAGTCGCCTGGGGAAAGATGAAGCTCTTAATCATCAGGGACCCACTTCTCTGGCGTTTCTCTCATTGTGGGGACACTCTCTCACCAGGCTTTCTGAATATATATAACACAATTTGCATACTTACAAATCCTTAGAAAGAAATACTGTGGTCCCATTTATACAGGACACTGTGACAAAAGCAGTCCTTGAACTGAGAGTGTTTGCAGTTTCTATGCACATTATACTGTATGTGACTAGACTGCATTATTACTTCAGGCTTAGGCCTACAGCATTTTCTCTTATTTATATATGGCTCTGAAGTACAATATCAGCCGACACAACATACAGTACAGCACTAATTAGTGGCTCAAATTGAAACATGCCTTATTTCTCAGAAAATGTCAACTGTTGCTGCAAAGCTTGAGTGGAGGCCAGAGGAAATTCATCTTCAGACAGTCGCCTCTCTAGACCTCCCCATTACAATTGTCCCTTTGAATAGAGGCCACTGACTGCAGGCTATTTCAGCTGTGCTGCTGCAGTAAGCTGAGCTAAGCTGCCTGAAGCAGGATCATTTGTTACCAATCAGTCAGCCAGCGTCTCTCGACCATACCGAAGAGGTGACAGCTATTCAGCCACTGTTGGAGGACAAATGGAAGTTGATAGCAACATTTTTCTTTCTTTGTTCGGCATTATTGCTGTTATTGTTAAAAGGTTTTGAGAATGAAGAAAGGTTTTTCTATCAGCCTCCCAGTGTCTGAATACCTCTAATTTACCAAATCCTTGCCTGTCTGTACCTCTGTTAGATTTAAAGGTAGCAAAAGTATACTTTTCTGTTTAAACCGACCAGACATTCTTCTTTGTCCTTAATCTTTGCCCAGAGATCTCAAGCATCTCGGCTAAGGCAATATTAAAAGGTCATAGAATAAGGGATAGAATATCAAATTCTCTGCACAATTCTGATAAAGCCCCTATTGCAGTATAGTTGATTAGACTATTTCACGAGATTATCTACCTATTATAGTAGTGAAGACGTGACGAGAATGAGAGAACTAGAATGGCGTTGAGCCGTGAGACCTGTATAACAAATGATTTGTTGTTATTAATGCGAGATGAACTAGAACCTATGGACTACTTCGCTAATTCAACAACACAACACCCACCATAATAGTTTTAAACATACACAGATTTTACCCCCATTATTTACTGCAAAAACACCACTCGTTGATATTCTCTCATTCTCTCCTATTAGATTTGTTCCACATTACAATCTGAAAGTGGTGAAGGCTGAATCCAAGCACTCCTCTCTTAGTCCTTGTTCAGTGCAGAGCCCTATAGGGGGCACCCAGGCACCACAGACAGGCAGATCCATTTCTGGCCAGGAGGATAATACAAAGAGGAACAACTCATCACAAGAGCAGCAGAGACCGAGACTGAGAGAGAGGCAGAATAATATGCATTCACTACACTGTCACTTTAGGGGCTCAATTAATGTGTGAGATGAAAACACCCTCAAATGTTAACCTTGTTAAAAGAAGTAAACAATCAATGGGAGGATGTATAAAGGAAAAGTAGGAGATTACCTTATTTGGGCTATTTGGTGAGGAAATAACTGAATGCAAGAATACAAAGACTCCCGGGCACTGACTACAGAAGCAATTAATATTCCTGTGCTGAGAGGAAGGTTTAGTTTTAGGCTGGCCAAGTGGTGCTTTGGCTGTCTTCCTCCTCTCCGGCTCACACAAGTCAGATAATTACCTATTTATATATCAACCAGACAGCTAGCAACGCTGCTGGTGAAGAGCCCTGTTTGTCTGTCTGTGTGTCTGTGTGTGTGTGTCACTGCTACAGCCTCTGGAAGGGAAGGTGCCATGAAGGTCTGCCATCGCCTAGAGTAGCCTAGCTGGGGTTGTCACAGAGACGTCAAGAAAAAGGATGGCATGGTTGCCACGACAACATCACCATGGCCTGAATCGATTGGATAAGTGTGTCTGTCGGGGGTGAAATGGGAGGGAGTGTATACTTGTGGGTGGACCGACCCTGTAGTTTGGAAAGCAACACTTTTTGAACAATTTTAGGGACAATTTTAGCAATGGGATGGCGAACAGATGTGGCTTGATGAGAGGACCAAGGTCTGGCAGTATCTGATGTTTATGTCCTTTGGCTGTTTCATCTCAATCAGTGGTTGAATGAGGGGAAATTCACCATTCTTCCAGCCAGGGGAGAGAGAGAGGGGTATTTACCAGGCCTGATTCATATCCAAAGACACAGTATTGCCTCTGGCACACATCTTCAATTCGTTGCCAATCAAGGGGATGTATGCCAGAGAGAGTAATTGAAATAGCCTTAAGACGGCCCTGGGTGCAGTAGTAATACAGGTAGATACAGGAGACCATTTGAATAATTGGAACTAGGCTACATAATTTGCAAAGGTGGATGGATGGTGATAAAACCTAGTAGGCAATATAAAGTAATCTCATCTCAGAGATCTGAGCACTAAGGTGGTCCTAAGGGGCAAAGTAGTGGGCTGAACTGGACCCCCCTCTAGTCTACTGGACCCCCCTCTAGTCTACTAGACCGCCCTCTGGGCAGTCAAACTGAAACTAATTTACAAATCAAATCAAATGTATTTGTCACATGCGCCAAATACAACATGTGTAGGTAGACCTTACAGTGAAATGCTTACTTACAAGCCCTTAAATGAACCAACAATGCAGTTTTAAGAAAATCCCCCCCCAAAAGTAAGAGAACAATAACAAATAATGAAAGAGCAGCAGTAAATAACTTTAGTGGGGCTATATACAGGGGGTACAGGTACAGAGTCAATGTGTCAATGTGCGGGGCACCGGTGTTGAGGTAATTGAGGTAATTGAGTTATTGAAGTTGCTATGCATGGATATTATACATGGTGGGGGGGGGGGGGGGCAATGCAAATGGTCTGGGTAGCCATTTGATTAGCTGTTCAGGAGTCTTTTGGCTTGGGAGTACAAGCTGTTTAGAAGCCTCTTGGACCTAGACTTGGTGCTCTGGTACCGCTTGCAGTGTGGTAGCAGAGAGAACAGTCTATGACTACATGTAGGGTGGATGGAGCCTTTGACAATTTTTAGGCCCCTCCACTGACACCGCCTGGTATAGAGGTCCTGGATGGCAGGAAGCTTGGACCATGTTAGTTTGTTGGTGATGTGGATGTCAAGGAACTTGAAGCTCTCAACTTGCTCCGCTACAACTCTGTCGATGAGAATGGGGGCGTGCTCAGTCCTCCTTTTCCAGTAGTTCACAATCATCTCCTTTGTCTTGATCACGTTGAGGGAAAGGTTGTTGTCCTTGCACTACACGGTCAGGGACTGTGTGGAGCTGCAATGACATGGTGTTGACATGGAATTAGGGGATATTGCATAAGATTATGCATAATGAAATCAAAATAAATAAAAAGCAATATGCATGCATCACAGCGTGTGTGAGATCTTAAATCGAAATAACATGTTGAGAGGTTTGTGGTATATAAACCCCTGAGGGCTTCAAAATTCAAGTTCAGTCAACTTCTGTCCCCAATCACATATGACCTATCTGGTTAGTTACAGTGTAAGTATAATTAACTTGGCTTTGTGTTGCATTGTGACTATCCACTATCCAAACAACTGTATGAAACTGCTTTGATGTCAATATTAACACAGTAGGTAATTACCTACAGAGAACGTAAAATGACTAATTACTTATTTCTACTGAAGCATGTCATTCTCCTCTAAAATAAACACTTTCACTTTTCTTCTGAGTTTGTTCATTGTATCAATTGTCTACAGTGTGTGTGTGCGTGTGCGTGTGCGTGTGCGTGTGCGTGTGTGTGTGTGTGTGTGTGTGTGTCTCCAAGGTTGATTTATTTATTTATTTCTCACAACATAGAACAAAACAACCAGAGATACTTAAACTGTTTTCTATGCCGTAAAACAAAACATGTCAAACTTTTACTACATTGGAAATTATCCTAATTTTATTGATCCATTATGAATAACAGCAAATAGAAAGCACATCCTAGTGACGGATTATGTATAAAGTGGACAGACTCATCCAGTTGAAATTACTCCTCGGTTGTTGTTTGTGTAGCGAGTGAAGTGATTCATCCATCAAATTGCTGTAATAATTGTTATTGGAGCTTGGCCAGTTAGAGTGGGACTATTGGAGCTATGCAACAACACATCTCTCGACCACCAACCCAACATGACAATCATGTCGCACTCATTTTACTGTTAACTAAATGTGTGAATAAATTCTAACCCTAAAATGGTACATTCTGAAGTAACCTCTGAGTGTCCTCTTGTCCTTACCCGTAAGTGTCATCATAATTTGAGGTCACAGGGTCAATTCAATAGTATTGGTGACTCTTGATCTTGACCTCAGAATACAATGTAAATGACCTTCTTCAAAGGTCGGTAGATATATAACCAAATGTCAAGGAGTCCTCATGTCTGTGTGATCAGTGTGGGCTGGCTGCAGTAGATGTGTGTTCGGATTGTGTGTGTGTGTGTGTGTTTGTCTGCAGCAGGGCCGCCAGGTCTGGATATGAGTGTTATTATTATTGACAGGTGCAAGTCCCCTCAGTTTCCTTCGTACACGGCTGCCACCATTATTAGCATAAGGGCTTTACATTTAAGCACAAAGCGGCCACCACTTCACACGTTATAGCGTCGCTAATCAGGGGTAAAGGTGAAATTTCAACCATAAGTGGGTTTCTGATGCTAATCTTCAACCAAACAAGTAGCTATGATGTGTGAGATGCAGCTATGGTGCCTGAAACGGTGGAGTGTGCTGTGAGAGAAATTGAAGCTCCTGCAATGGTCACCACCATCATCAATATGAGATAGGATTTTTCTAAAGCGCTTTTGCAGCTAAGCACTAAGTGATTATGCTGTAAACATGTAATTAGTAACATTATGACAGCAACATACTGTACCAGTCAAAAGTTTGGACACACCTACTCATTCAAGGGTTTTTCTTTATTTGTACTATTTTCTACATTGTAGAATAATAGTGAAGACATCAAAACTATGAAATAACACGTATGGAATCATGTAGTAAGCAATCAAGTGTTAAAACAAATTAAATATATTTTAGATTTCAGATTCTTCAAATTAGCCACCCGTTGCCTTGATGACAGTTTTGCACACTCTTGGCATTCTATCAACCAGCTTCACCTGGAATGCTTTTCCAAGAGTCTTGCTGAACACTTGTTGGCTGCTTTTCCTTCACTCTGCAGTCCAACTCATCCCAAACCATCTGCATTGGGTTGAGGTTGAGTGATTGTGGAGGCCAGGTCATCTGATGCAGCACTCCATCCCTCTCCTTCTTGGTTAAATAGCCCTTACACAGCCTGTAGGTGGTCCGGTTGAAAAACAAATGCTAGTATCACTAAGTGCAAACCAGATGGGCTGGTCAATCAATCAATCAATCAAATTTTATTTATATAGCCCTTCGTACATCAGCTGATATCTCAAAGTGCTGTACAGAAACCCAGCCTAAAACCCCAAACAGCAAGCAATGCAGGCGTAGAAGCACGTTAATAGTAAGGCAGAACAGTTGAAACTGGAGCAGCAGCATGGCCAGGTGGACTGGGGACAGCAAGGAGTCATCATGTCAGGTAGTCCTGGGGCATGGTCCTAGGGTTCAGGTCAGTTGAAAATGGAGCAGCAGCATGGCCAGGTGGACTGGGGACAGCAAGGAGCCATCATGTCAGGTAGTCCTGGGCCATGGTCCTAGGGCTCAGGTCCTCCGAGAGAGAGAAAGAAAGAAGGAGAGAATTAGAGAACGCACACTTAGATTCACACAGGACACCGAATAGGACAGGAGAAGTACTCCAGATATAACAAACTGACCCTAGCCCCCCGACACAAACTACTGCAGCATAAATACTGGAGGCTGAGACAGGAGGGGTCAGGAGACACTGTGGCCCCATCCGAGGACACCCCGGACAGGGCCAAACAGGAAGGATATAACCCAACCCACTTTGCCAAAGCACAGCCCCCACACCACTAGAGGGATATCTTCAACCACCAACTTACCATCCTGAGACAAGGCTGAGTATAGCCCACAAAGATCTCCGCCACGGCACAATCCAAGGGGGGGGGGGGGGGCGCCAACCCAGACAGGATGACCACAACAGTGAATCAACCCACTCAGGTAACGCACCCCCTGAAGGGACGGCATGAGAGAGCCCCAGTAAGCCAGTGACTCAGCCCCTGTAATAGGGTTAGAGGCAGAGAATCCCAGTGGAAATAGGGGAACTGACCAGGCAGAGACAGCAAGGGCGGTTCGTTGCTCCAGAGCCTTTCCGTTCACCTTCCCACTCCTGGGCCAGACTACACTCAATCATATGACCCACTGAAGAGATGAGTCTTCAAGTAAAGACTTAATGGTTGAGACCGAGTTTGCGTCTCTGACATGGGTAGGCAGACCGTTCCATAAAAATGGAGCTCTATAGGAGAAAGCCCTGCCTCCAGCTGTTTGCTTAGAAATTGTAGGGGCTGGTGTATCGCTGCAGAATGCTGTGGTAGCCATGCTGGTTAAGTGTGCCATGAATTCTAAATAAATCACTGACAGTGTCACCAGCAAAGCACCATCACACTTCCTCCTCCATGTTTACGTGGGAATCACACATGCGGAGATCATCTGTTCACCTACTCTGATCTCACAAAGATACAGTGGTTGGAAGCAAAATCCTCCAATTTGGACTCATCAGACCAAAGATTTCCACCAGTCTAGTGTCTGTTGCTCGTGTTTCTTGGCCCACGCAAGTCTCTTCTTTTTATTGGTATCCTTTAGTAGTGGTTTCTTTGCAGCAATTTGACCATGAAGGCCTGATTCACACAGTCTCCTCTGAACAGTTGATGTTGAGATGTGTCTTTTACTTGAACTCTGTGAAGCATTCAAAGGGTGGCTACTTTGAAGAATCTCAAAATATAAAATGTTTTGATTTGTTTAACACTTTTTTGGTTATTTCATAGTCTTGATGTCTTCACAATCATTCTACAATGTAGAAAATAGTAAAAATATAGAAAAACCCTTGAATGAGTAGGTGTGTCCAAACTTTTGACTGTATGTGTTACGGATGTTTTATTTTTTATATGATCTCCCATTCTGGACCACGCTCCCACACCTGTTTAGCCTGAAGTTTGTGAAGTGGAGGCAGCATCCAGAAGATGAGCAGTTCCCTGGGAACAGCCCACAGGCTGAGAAACCCTCCTCCCTGCGACCGAGCATGTGTCCTGGACAGACCTCCGTATGGGCTTGTCACTATGCCCCAGGGCTGGGCTGCTCACTGACTGCTTCCTCCATCACTAGCCTACTAGATTTACATTATGTGGAGCCTAAGTCTGCCTCCTGGTTCTGTTGCCATATATGGGCTGGATGAACTTTGGCCTCAGCCACAAATCCTGTAGTCTGTTGACCGTACAGCAATGTTCAGACTTGTGCTCATTCTATTCATACTGTATATCCTGAAATGGAATGGAAAAGTATTATAGCTCAGTTTCATCATAGCATCTTACTGTGTTACTGCCACTTTCCCTAAGGATCTGGCAATGTTTACCTTTGGAACTTTTTAATTAAAAATATCACTGGTGCAGAGAGACAAGATTCAGGACTAGGTTTTTCATTTTATTGCTGTTAGATTTTTTCGGAGAACCTTCACCCTCGCTGTCCTTTTTCTGTCTTAATCATAGACAACGATCATTTCCTCCTGTAGAGAAAATTGAATTTTTCTTATTTTATATGAGACTGGTTTTATCTGGCTAGATTACAATGACAGAGCACTCTTTTATTTTTATTGCGGGTCACATTAATTGAAGTTGCCTGCTCTCAGAGAAACACCTTCCTTTCCCTCACAGATGTTTGTCTGCAGTGTTTGCTTTATTGAAATGTGTGCATGACTTTGATGAGCTGATCCAGCCTTTCATTCTCCATACCTCTGACTGTGCACCTGTAATGAACCCTCAGAACCCAGATCCAGAACAGAGCAGGGGATTGGTAATAATTACCGTGAGAATATATAGACATTGAATAACACATACAGTGGGGTCTGAAATTATTAACACCCTTGATAAAGATGAGAAATAATAAACATAAATCATTCAAATACTGATCTATATTGTGTGCTCATTTTTATTTATTTATATATTTTATATCTAATTCAATTGCTCAGAGAAACAGATTTTGTTTGACAAGTGATAATATTTTTTCTCAAAAAGGTAGGGCTCAAAATGATGAACATCCCTGTTTTCAGTATCTTTTAATACCTCACCTTGCAAGGATAATGGCACTGACCATTTTTCTCAAAAGTTTTATGAGTTGGAGAACACATTGGAAGGGATCTTAACCATTCTTCCATAGATAATCTTTCCAGATCCTTGATATCCTTCGTCTGCACTTATAGTCCATAAGTGCAGACGAAGGATATCAAGGATCTTCATTTCAATCCACAGGTTTTGATTGGGTTTCAAGTCTGGAGACTGAGATTGCCATTGCAAAAGTTTGATTTTGTGGCCAATTAACCATTTGAAGAGTTTCTTTCCAAAACGCTATATCCATTTTCAGAAATGTTGGTAAATTAGATTGAATTGTTTCAAGAGATTATGAAAGTGATTGGTGTGTTTTAAAACTATCTACTCATTGCATGGGGTTATTTCATGACAAACATTTATTTGTTTGAAATCACTTTCAGAGAGACAAATAATCATGTTTCTTTGAAAAAAACTATAAATCCACCTCACTCTCAGAGAAACATATAGTACTGCTATTACACAATGTTTTGTAAAGAATACAGTAATATGAGATCTGTTAAACATGTTAAAATGTTAAACATTTGAGTCATTTCACATTTTATACACTTACACAAGATAGCTAGCTACGACAACGATATTACACAGTAAAATACAGTATACAAACACTCCATTCCAGCTAAACAATGGATGTACAAAACGTTAAGAAAACTTGCTCTTTCCATGACATAGACTGACCAGGTGAAGCTATGATCCCTTCCTGATATGACTTGCTAAATCCACTTTAATCAGTGTAGATGAAAGGGAGGAGGTAGGTTATTAAAGAAGGATCTTTAAGCCTTGATATATGGATTGTGTATGTGCCAAACTAATTGACATTTTAGTCATTTTGGGGAGGCAGGGTAGCCTAGTGGTTAGAGCGTTGGACTAGTAACCGCAAGGTTGCAAGTTCAAATCCCCGAGCTGACAAGGTACAAATCTGTCGTTCTGGCCCTGAACAGGCAGTTAACCCACTGTTCCTAGGCTGTCATTGAAAATAAGAATTTGTTCTTAAATGACTTGCCTAGTTAAAGAAAGGTAAAATACATTTTTAATTTTTTTTTTTAGCAGACGCTATTATCCAGAGCGACTTACTACAGGAGCATTTACGGTTAAGTGCCTTGTTCAAGGGCACATTGACAGATTTTTTCAACCAGGGTTTATTTTATTTTATTTTATTTCACCTTTATTTAACCAGGTAGGCAAGTTGAGAACAAGTTCTCATTTACAATTGCGACCTGGCCAAGATAAAGCAAAGCAGTTCGACAGATACAACGACACAGAGTTACACATGGAGTAAAACAAACATACAGTCAATAATACAATATAAACAAGTCTATATACAATGTGAGCAAATTAGGTGAGAAGGGAGGTAAAGGCAAAAAAGGCCATGGTGGCAAAGTAAATACAATATAGCAAGTAAAACACTGGAATGGTAGTTTTGCAATGGAAGAAAGTGCAAAGTAGAAATAAAAATAATGGGGTGCAAAGGAGCAAAAATAAATAAATAAATTAAATACAGTTGGGAAAGAGGTAGTTGTTTGGGCTAAATTATAGGTGGGCTATGTACAGGTGCAGTAATCTGTAAGATGCTCTGACAGTTGGTGCTTAAAGCTAGTGAGGGAGATAAGTGTTTCCAGTTTCAGAGATTTTTGTAGTTCGTTCCAGTCATTGGCAGCAGAGAACTGGAAGGAGAGGCGGCCAAAGAAAGAATTGGTTTTGGGGGTGACTAGAGAGATATACCTGCTGGAGCGTGTGCTACAGGTGGGAGATGCTATGGTGACCAGCGAGCTGAGATAAGGGGGGACTTTACCTAGCAGGGTCTTGTAGATGACATGGAGCCAGTGGGTTTGGCGACGAGTATGAAGCGAGGGCCAGCCAACGAGAGCGTACAGGTCGCAATGGTGGGTAGTATATGGGGCTTTGGTGACAAAACGGATTGCACTGTGATAGACTGCATCCAATTTGTTGAGTAGGGTATTGGAGGCTATTTTGTAAATGACATCGCCAAAGTCGAGGATTGGTAGGATGGTCAGTTTTACAAGGGTATGTTTTCTCGTTGGCTGGCCCTCGCTTCATACATAATTTCCCTTTTATTTGGAGCATACAATATAGCTCAGTATTTAAATTTCCTTTTTGCTAATCTTTATCAAGGGTGTCAAAAATGTCAGACCCCACTGTACATCATTCAAATGTTATTTTATCACAGAATGTTGTGTTATTTTATAGGAGGAAAAATGTAACTGCAGTAGGTTATGCCAAAATATATACATTATTATAGAGTGAGTGCATACATTTTCATTCCCCCATGGGAATTGAACTCTACAATGGTGGTCTTGCAAGCATTATGTGCTACCAACTGAGCCACACAAGACCTAAAGTACAGACAGTGATTTGTGAAAGTATTCACCCCCTTGGCATTGTTCCTATTTTGTTGCCTTACAACCTTGAATTTAAACATTTTTTTTGAGGGATGTATCATTTGATTTGCACAACATGCCTACCACGCCTGCAAAATAAGAAACAAGACAAAAAATCTAAAAACTTGAGTGTGCACAACTATTCACCCCCCCCCCCCAAATACGTTGTAGAGGCACCTTTTGCAGCAATTACAGCTGCAAGTCTCTTGGGGTATGTCTATATAAGCTTGGCACATCTAGCCACTGGAATTGTATCCATTCTTCAAGGCAAAACTGCTCCAGCTCCTTCAAGTTGGAAGGGTTCCTGCTGGTGTACAGCAATCTTTAAGTAGTAACACGGATTCTCAATTGGATTGAGGTCTGGGCGTTGACTTGCCAATTCCAAGACGTTTAAATGTTTCCCCTTAAACCACTCAAGTGTTGCTTTAGCAGGATCTTTTGTGTCATTTTCCTGCTGGAAGGTGAACCTCCGTCCAGGTCTCAAATCTCTGGAAGACTGAAACAGGTTTCCCTCAAGAACTTCCCTCTATTTAGCATCATCCATCATTCCTTCAATTCTGACCAGTTTCCCAGTCCCTCCCGATGAAATACATCCCCACAGCATGATGCTGCCAACACCATGCTTCTCTGTGGGGATGGTGTTCTCGGGGTGATGAGAGGTGTTGGGTTTGCACCAGACATAGCTTTTTCCTTGATAGCCAAAAAGCTCAATTTTAGTCTCATCTAACCAGAGTACCTTCTACGCGTCTCCCACATGCCTTTTGGCAAACACCAAACATGTTTGCTTATTTTTTTCTTTGAGCAATGGCTTTTTTTCTGGCTACTCTTCCGTAAAGCCCAGCTCTGTTGAGTGTACGGCTTAAAGTGGTCCCATGAACAGATACTCCAATCTCCGCTGTGGAGCTTTGCAGCTCCTTCAGGGTTATTGTTGGTCTCTTTGTTGCCTCTCTGATTAATGCCCTCCTTGCCTGGTCCGTGAGTTTTGGTGGGCGGCCCTCTCTTGGCTGGTTTGTTGTGTTGCCATATTCATTCCATGTTTTAATAATGGATTCAATGGTGCTCTGTGGGATGTTCAAAGTTTCAGATATTGTTTATAACCCAACCCTGATCTGTACTTCTCCACAACCTTGTCCCTAACCTGTTTGGAGAGCTCCTTGGTCTTTGTGGTGTCGCTTGCTTGATGGTGCCCCTTGCTTAGTGGTGTTGCAGACTCTGGGGCCTTTCAGATCAGGTGTATATATACTGAGATCAGATCATGTGACACTTAGATTGCACACAGGTATACTTTATTTAACTAATTATGTGACTTCTGAAGGTAATTGGTTGCACCAGATCTTATTTAGGGGTTTCATAGCAAAGTGCCTGAATACATATGCACCTTTCATTTTTTTTTTTTTTCACTTCACTAATTTGGACAATTTTGTGTATGTCCATTACATGAAATCCCCCCCAAAATCAATTTAAATGACAGGTTGTAATGCAACAAAATAGGAAAAACTCCAAGAGGGATGAATACTTTTGCAAGGCACTGTATATACAGTACCAGTCAAAGGTTTGGACACACCTACTCATTACAGTGTTTTCCTTTATTTTTACTATTTTATTCATTGTAGAATGATAGTAAAGACATCAAACTATGAAATAACACATATGGAATCATCTAGTAACCAAAATAATGTTAATCAAATCTAAATATATTTTATATTTGCGATTCTTCAAAGTAGCCACCCCTTTGCCTTGATGACACCTTTGCAACTGCCTGATGTTACTACTGTTCCTAAAACCAATGATATATGTTAGCATACTGTAACCACACAGAGAAAGGGTGTGTGTGTGTGTGTGGGTATGTGTGTGTGTGTGTTGGTTGGTTGGTTGGGCAATTGTGTACAAGCCTACATCGCCCGATTGCGACCCATAGCAATCCTCGATAGTCGATCGCTATGGGGTGACGGGTCTTTCTCATGGCTACCCATGTTTTTCCATAGAAATATGAAGTTTATTTGGAAAGTAATACATATTTATATTTGTAAAAGCATTCATGATTTGCGTAAATGTAAAGAGCACATTATGACTTGTTTAGGACTCGAAACTCAAAGTTTAGGACTTGAGACTTGATTTGAGACTTGTCGGTCTTGACTTGAGACTTGACTTGGGAGTTGAGTGCTCAGACTTGAGAGTTACTTGTGACCTGTAAAACAATGACTTGGTCCCACCTCTGGTATCAATACACCCAGTCGCTACAAAGATACAGGCTCCTTCCTAACTCAGTTGCCGGAGAGGAAGCAAACCGCTCAGGGATTTCAGCATGAGGCCAAAGGCTACTTTAAAACAGTTACAGAGTTTAATGGCTGTGATAGGAGAAAACTAAGCATGGATGTCACATGTGCTCGCTCTCCGGCCTCTAGGTCACCAGGCTGCTTGTTATGGTGCACACTTGTCAACATCAGGTGTGCGCACCTGCACTTCATCATACTCACCTGGACTCCATCACTTCCCTGATTACCTTCCCTATATATGTCACTCCCTTTGGTTCCTTCCCTAGGCGTCATTGTTTCTGTTTCAGTTTCATGTCTGTGTGCTGATAGTGTTTCTAGTTTTGCATTATGTTCCGTTTATTGTATTAAAATACTCACTCCCTGAACCTGCTTCCCGACTCTCAGCGCACATTGTTACAGAATGACGCCTCACCTAAGGGAAGCATCAGGGAGTGTTTTTTTGTTTTTTGTTTTGGTGGGAATGATGTCGGTTCCGAGAGCCACTACATGCCCTTATGCCTCAGACAGAACACCAAGCTCCCCTGCCTCCGCCGATTCGTCAAGTTCTCATGCCTCATCCAGATTGCCAGGCTCCCCTGCTACAGCCGGCTCATCAGGCTTTCATGCCTTCTCCTGATCGCCAGGCTCCCCTGCTTCCACTGGCTCGTCAGGCTCTCATGCCTCAGCCGGATTGCCAGGCTCCCCTGCCTCAGCTGGACTGTCAGGTTCCTGCGCATCAGCAGAGCTGACCAGTCTGCTCCTGATCCCCAGGATCTCCCTTTGGTTGGCGTCCTGTGGCTGGAGCCCGAATGCCCCGGGGAGGGGGTACTGTCATGTATGCTCTCTCCGGCGCTCTTGATCGCCCTGCTCTCGCGCCTCAGCTGGACTGACAGTTTGCCCGCGCCTCAGCAAAGGTAATCGGCCTGCTCCTGATTCCCGGGATCATCATTTTGGTTTGCGTCCTGTGCGTAGGGGAGGGGGTACTATCATGTGTGCTCTCTCTCCGACCTCTAGGTCACCAGGCTGCTCGTTATGGCGCACACCTGTCATCAGACTCACCTGGACTCCATCACTGATTAACTTCCCAATATATGTCACTCCCTTTGGTTCCTTCCGCAGGCGTTATTGTTTCAGCTTCATGTCTGTGTGCTGTTAGTGTTTCTTGTTTTTCATTATGTTCCGTTTATTTATTAAAACGCTCACTCCCTGAACCTACTTCCCGACTCTCAGCGCATATCGTTACAATGGATCAACAACATTGTAGTTACTTCACAATACTAACCTAAATGGCAGAGTGAAAAGAAGGAAGCCTGTACAGAATAAAAATAAAACAAAACATACATGTTTGCAATGAGGCGCAAAACTAAAACTGCAAAAAATGTGGCAAACAAATTAACTTTGTCCTGACTAAAAATAGTTATTTTGGGGGGGAAACACAACACATCACTGAGTACAACACTCTATATTTTTAAGCATGGTGGTGGATGTATCATGTTATCGGTATGCTTGTCATTGGCAAAGACTAGGGATATTTTTGTGATAAAAAGAAACAGAATAGAGCTAAGCACAGGCAAAATCCTAGAGGAAAACTTGGTTCAGTCTGCTTTCCAACAGACACTGGGAGACAAATTCACCATTCAGTAGGACAATAACCTAAAACAGAAATATACACTGGAGTTGCTTCCCAAGATGACATTGAATGTTCCTCAGTGGCCTAGTCACAGTTTTGACTTAAATCGGCTTGATAATTTATGGCAAGACTTGAAAATGGCTGTCTAGCGATGATCAACAATCAACTTGACAGAGCATGAAGAATTTTTAAAAGAATAATGTGCAAATATTGTACAATCCAGGTGTGCAAAGATGTTAGAGACTTACCCATATCCACATCGCTGCCAAAGGTGATTATAACATGTATTGACTCAGGAGTGTGAATACTTATGTAAGATGGATATTTCCGTATTGCATTTTCGATTAACTTGCAAAATTGTTAAAAATTATATTTTGCTTTGTCATTATGGGGTATTGTGTGTAGATGGGTGAAGAAAAAATGATTAAATCCATAACACAACAAATGGTGGAATAAGTCAAGGGGCATGAATACTTTCTGAAGGCACTTTCTACATTTACATTTACATTTAAGTCATTTAGCAGACGCTCTTATCCAGAGCGACTTACAAATTGGTGCATTCACCTTATGACATCCATCTGAAGGTAAAGGCTAACAAGTCCGACAACACAAGAAAAACAAGATTATTCCAGGATCTTCCAGTTTTTGTTGACATGTATTTGATATGAAGTAATAATGTTGGGAAATTTGCGGTGGCTTACGAGACAGCACTAGAAAAACTATCCCAGTGTAACGACCGTCGAAAGGATGAGACCAAGGCGCAGGGTTGAAACAAAGAAATAAAGAACATAGAATGCCCACCCAAATTACACCCTGACCAAACCAAATAGAGACATAAAAAGGCTCTCTAAGGTCAGGGTGTGACACCCAGGGTCTTCCACCAGTTATCCTCTTTCAGAGAACAGTATGTTCCTAAGAATGGGCAGTGGATCAGTGAATCGCAATTGAGCACTAAACAAAATATTGATGGACATTTACTGTGATTACAAGGATCCTTTATCAGTTTAATCAGAAGATGGCCTGCTGCAATAATAACACTTTATAGTTCTGCTGCTTGATGGACAGGCAGCAAAATATAGACCTGGCTGCCGATAACTGTTGTGTGTGTGTGTGTCACTGTATGTGTGTGTATCCCAATAAAATATAAGCTTGACCTCTTATCACAGAGGGCGATATTGAATTAAAGTGGATCTTCTGTTCACTAGCCATTATTGCTTCAGGCTCAGGCTGTAAAGGCCACAGTGCTCGTTCATCATGGACTCTATCTCTGTGAAGTTCTTTCTACGGTATAAAGTATGACCACCAGTAGCAGAACACATAGGCTATAATATTGCTGCGGATACCTTACATTACATTATTTGTTGAACCATCAACTGAGAAAACAAGATTTGGTATCCATGGAATACAGTTCTAAGCTCATGAGGCATTTATACATTATATTCTTCAAGAATCAATGGCTATATATCATTAATTCACAAGTCCAAAACTGGATGTATCAATCCCAGATTGCCCCTTTAAACTCCATCCCTACAAATGTAGGATCTTAATATGATCATTCTTTTGTTGCTGAGAAATTTCCTGCACAGCAACATTTCAGACTTGATTTGCCCTAAACGAAAAATGCATCGACCCCTACAAAAATGTTGATTATTCATAACCCACATAAATAATTGACATATCCTGTTGCTGCAGGATTATTTTTCTGCCGTAGCAAATTGGCTCAAATTAAGATCCTACATCTGTACATCCCTTCAGTAACTACATGACTTCAGTATCTTCTCGGATGGTAGATAGGTCCAGGTGGAGACTCTGAGGCTGCATCAATATGTTTATCCTTCAAATATCGAATTTCAAACTACTTTGCCCTATTTTGTCCATAGAGACACTTGGAGCATGTGGATCGCAGGGACCTTCAGTGCTCTGACCATTTATGAGTGACTGTGACCTCCATCCTTTTACTGTGGATATTGACGGCCAAGATCAGACAGTCCGAAAGCAAAGCCACGATAATTACTCCTCCAGCTTTCACCATTTCTCATATCTGCCTACTGAAATTATGCTGCACCTCCCGTGAGCTTGAAACTGAATTCATAATGATTAGAGTCAAGAGGCAGCCAGTGTCTCATTCTCCCAGAAATCATCTTGGTGTGACTATGTTCAGGTATGGAATCTGAAAGGATATTTATTTTCCGTTGTTGAGGTTGGCTTTTTTTAAACGATCTAACTAATACTTTTTTAGTCCTCATCAAATATGTATTTATGCCCCACCCTGTGTGTGTGTGTGTGTTGTGATTATCAAAGTTCTGAATCTTCCTCCTTGTAGCAGTGTATTTCTGAGTGATGTCTTTCCCAATGGAGGCCCCGGGGGAAATTGTAGTGCAGACTTCCCTGTTTAGGACATACAGTGTGTCTTGTCTAATAAGGAACAATTTTTTCTTGATGAGTGAAAACATTCTCTAGCACTCAGAAGTCATATCATTATCCATCTGCTTGCTTTCCACTAGACCTAATTTATTACACATGTAGTTATTTCTGGAGCCGCACTCCCATTATCCATTTGTGTTCTATGATGATGTCAGCAGCAGCAGTTCAGGCGCCTAATTGTTTTCATATAACACAACACATCACCACACATTCCTGAGAGAAACCCAGGCATATCAAATGGATACAATCATGCCTATTGTTCAAGAAGACAACAATCTAGCCCTCCTAATCTCTAAAGTATTTGATTACCCTGGTCTTATTTTGCTCAGGAGTAAACACATTTATCTTTCTCTGCTATATTAGCTTTCTGTCTTCAAGGTATTGGATTTCAAGGCCATTTCGGAACCAGTAAAGTATATTCTGAAGTATATTCTGTAAACACTGAATATTACCCTCTGGAAGTATATTCTGTAAACACTGAATATTACCCAGAATAAGTCAAAAACCTCTTATATGATTGGATGCTATTGAAAGAAATAGGGACATTAGTAAATATTGAATTGACATGACACACAGAGCAGCAAAATGAAAGAACATCACTGGCTTGAAATTCTTTAGATGAGTTCAGAGTTGTTTAAAATGTTCAATTTGAGTTGGAATTCCCTATTGATTTCCTGTAAGAACTCACCTTTTCTCAGACTTCAGGAGGGAGGAGAGGAAAAAGTATTGATGCTGCCTCTCCTCAATGAAGCGCAGAATGAGGAGTGGAGGAGTGAGGGAGTCGGGCGAGCACATATAGACACTGATGGAGAGCAGAACCAGCACATGATAGCTTATCAAAGTGGGAGATTCCTGCCGGCCAAGAATGATCTGGGGAATTATATTTTTCCTTAGGGATTTCTTCCCAGAGAAACTGTTATGTTGGGATCCAGCCTCCTAATCCCACCTACAGTATATAAATGAATGACCTTTTGACACGTGTCTGTCAGAGGGAAATAACAGCGACTGCATGGCAGGCCTACTGATAGTATTCAGCTCAGGGAATAAAGTGGAACAGCCATGCTGTGTCCCCATTGAGGTTTCATCTGTACATGTGAGGACGTTGTGTATCGTAACTAGCTGATCTGTGTGTGCACACTAGATATGAATTCACTTTGTTCTGACAAGACATATAGGAAACTCCCATCTCGTACACAGTGTGGTTCTAAAAGATCATTACTCATTCACTTAATTCTGTCACATACAGTTCCTTCAGAAAGTATTCATGTCCCTTGAATTATTCAACATTTTGTTGAATACCTGGCTTGTACAATATTTACATATTATTCTTTTAAGAAATCTTCAAGCTCAGTCAAGTTGGTTGTTGATCATTGCTCGACAGTCTTTTTCAAGTCTTGCCATAGATTTTCAAGGCAATTTTAAGTCGAAACTAACTAGGCCACTCAGGAACATGTAATGTTGTCTTGGTAAGCAACTCCAGTGTATATTTGGCCTTGCGTTTTAGGTTATTGTCCTGCTGATTTGTCTCCCAGTGTCTGTTGGAAAGCAGACTGAGCCATGTTTTCGTCTAGGATTTTGCCTGTGTTTCGCTATATTCTATTTATTTTTATCCTAAAACAACTCCCTAGTCCTTAACAATTACAAGCATACAAACAACATGATGCATCCACCACCATGCTTGAAAATATGAAGAGTGATACTCAGTGATGTGTTGTTGGATTTGCCCCAAGCATAACGTTTTGTATTAAGGACAAAGTCATTTTTTTGTCCATATTTTTTTCTAATTTTACTTTAATGCCTTATTGCCAGCAGGATTCATGTTTTGGAATATTTGTATTCTGTACAGGCTTCCTTCTTTTCACTCTGTCATCTAGGTTAGTATTGTGGAGTAACTACTATGTTGTTGTTCCATACCCTACTCAGTTTTCACCTATCACATCCTACCTGCTGTTTTAAAGTCACCATTGGCCACCATTGAAATCCCTGAGTGGTTTCCTTCCTCTCTGGGTTAGGAAGGATGCCTGTGTCTTTGTAGTGACTGGGTGTATTGACACACCATCCAAAGTGTAATGAATAACTTCACCATGTTCAAAGGGATGTTCAATGTTTGCTTTTTTTTACCCATCAAACAATAGGTGCCCTTCTCTGCGAGGCATTGGAAACCCTCCCTGGTCTTAATGGTTGAATCTGTGTTTGAAATTCACTGCTCAACTGAGGAACCTTACAGATAATTGCATGTGTGGGGTAAACACTACTATTGCACACAGAGTGTGTCCATTTAACTTATGTGACTTGTTAAGTACATTTTTACTCCTGAACTTAATTAGGCTTGCCATAACAAAGTTTTTGAATACTTATTGAATCAAGACATTTCAGGTTTTCGTTTTTTATTAATTAGAAAAACATTAGAAGAATCTGTCACGCCTTGGTCTTAGTATTTTGTGTTTTCTTTATTTATTTGGTCAGGCCAGCGTGTGACATGGGTTTATTTTGGTGTGTTTTTGTATTGGGGTTTAGTAGGTATTGGGATTGTGGTTGAGTAGGTTTGTCTAGCATAGTCTATGGCTGCCTGAGGCGGTTCTCAATCAGAGTCAGGTGATTCTCGTTGTCTCTGAACCATATTTAGGCAGCCTGGGTTTCACTGTGTGTTGGTGGGTGATTGTTCCTGTCTCTGTGTTTGTTGTCACAAGATAGGCTGTATAGGTTTTCGCATTTCGTTTGTTGTTTTGTATATTGAGTTATTTCATGTATCGTTCATTTTTCATTAAAGAACATGAGTAACCACCACGCCGCATTTTGGTCCGACTCTCTTTCAACAGATGAACGCCGTTACAGAATCACCCACCACACCCGGACCAAGCGGCGTGTCAACAGGCAACGACAGCAGAAGCAGCGAAAGGAGGAACGGACATGGGAGGATGAATTGTTCGGAGAAGGACCCTGGGATCAGCCTGGAGAATATCGCCGCCCCAAAGAAGAACTGGAGGCGACGAGAGCTGAGAGGCGCTGTTATGAGGAGAAGCAACAGCGGCAGCAGGAGCAACAATATCGGGACTACACTACTTGGGAGGAAATAGACAGGTGGGCGGTCGACCCAGGGAGAATGCCGGAGCCCGCCTGGGATTCGCTGGAGCAGTGCGAAGAGGGTTATAGGAGAATGGAGTTGGAGAGACAAGCACGGCGGCGCAGAAGGAAGCCCGAGAGTCAGCTCCAAAAATGTATTGTGGGGGGGCTCAGGGGGAGTGTGGCAGAGTCAGGAGTCAGACCTGAGCCAACTCTCCCTGTTTATCGTGAGGAGCCAAGGAGGAGACCAGAACCAGAGTCGGTGTTAGAGGTGAGCGAAGCAGAGACTGTGAAGGAGTTAATGGGGAAAGTGGAGGAGAGAGTAATGAGGGAGTTGCTAGTTTGGTGCTTTAGGTACGATATTTGTCCGACGGAGCGTGTCGGGGATTTGATGGCACCTGGGTCAGCGCTCCATACTCGTCCTGAGGTGCGTGTTAGTCGGCTGGTGAAAATTGTGCCAGCCTCACGCACTAGGCCTCCTGTGTACCTACCTAGCCTTGCACGTCCTGTGCCAGCCCTGCTCTCAGGCTCTCCAGTACACCTTCACGGTCAGGTCCATCCTGTGCCACCTTCACACACCAGTCCTCCGGTCGCAGCTCCCCGCACCAGGCTTCCTGTGCGTGTCCTCGGTCCAGTACCACCAGTTCCAGCACCACGCACCAGGCCTTCAGTGCGCCGCGCCTGTTCAGCGCAGCCAGAGCCTTGCTCCTCTGCTGCGCTGCCGGAGTCTCCCGCCTGTTTAGCGCAGCCAGAGCTTTCCTCCTCTCCTGCGCTGCCGGAGTCTCCCACCTGTTTAGCGCTGCCGGAGCCTCCCGCCTGTTCAGCGCAGCCAGCGCTTTCCTCCTCTCCTGCGCTGCTGGAATCTCCCGCATGTTCAGCGCTGCCAGAGCCTTCCTCCTCTACAGCGCTGCTGGAGTCTCCTGCCTGTTCAGCGCAGCCAGAGCTGCCAGCCTGCATGGAGCAGCCTGAGCTGCCAGCCTGCATGGAGCAGCCAGAGCTGTCAGTCTGCATAGAGCAGCCAGAGCAGCCAGAGCAGCCAGTCTGCATGGAGCAGCCAGAGCAGCTAGATCCGCCAGTCAGCCAGGATAAGCCAGTCAGCCAGGAGCCGCCAGTCAGCCATGATCTTCCAGATCTGCCAGTCAGCCATGATCTTCCAGATCTGCCAGTCAGCCATGATCTTCCAGATCTGCCAGTCAGCCAGACTCTTCCAGATCTGCCAGTCAGCCAGACTCTTACAGATCTGCCAGTCAGCCAGACTCTTACAGATCTGCCAGTCAGCCAGACTCTTCCAGATCTGCCAGTCAGCCAGACTCTTCCAGATCTGCCAGTCAGCCAGACTCTTACAGATCTGCCAGTCAGCCAGACTCTTACAGATCTGCCAGACTCTTCCAGACCTGCCAGTCAGCCAGACTCTTCCAGACCTGCCAGTCAGCCAGACTCTTACAGATCTGCCAGTCAGCCAGACTCTTACAGATCTGCCAGACTCTTCCAGACCTGCCAGTCAGCCAGACTCTTCCAGATCTGCCAGTCAGCCAGACTCTTCTAGATCCGCCAGTCAGCCAGGATCTGCCGGATCCAACTACCTGCCTGAGCTTCCTCTCAGTACTGGGCTTCCTCTCAGTGCTGAGCTTCCCCTCAGTGCCGAGCTTCCCCTCAGTGCCGAGCTTCCCCTCAGTGCCGAGCTTCCCCTCAGTCCCGAGCTTCCCCTCAGTCCCGAGCTTCCCCTCAGTCCCGAGCTTCCCCTCAGTCCCGAGCTTCCACCTCAGTCCCGAGCTGCCCCTCAGTCCAGTGGGGTCCTTGGTGAGGGTTATTAGGCCAAGGTCGGCGGCGAGGGTCGCCAATCAAAGGACGTGTGACAGGGGGACTAAGACTTGGTTGGAGTGGAGTCCACGTCCCGAGCCGGAGCCGCCACCATGGACAGACGCCCACCCGGACCCTCCCCTATGGGTTTAGGTGTGCGGCCGGGAGTCCGCCCCTTGGGGGGGGTTTATTGGGGTTTAGTAGGTATTGGGATTGTGGTTGAGTAGGGTTGTCTAGCATAGTCTATGGCTGCCTGAGGCGGTTCTCAATCAGTCAGGTGATTCTCGTTGTCTCTGATCGGGAACCATATTTAGGTAGCCTGGGTTTCACTGTGTGTTGGTGGGTGATTGTTCCTGTCTCTGTGTTTTTTGTCACAAGATAGGCTGTATAGGTTTTCGCGTTTCGTTTGTTGTTTTGTATATTGAGTTATTTCATGTATCGTTCATTTTTCATTAAAACACATGAGTAACCACCACGCCGCATTTTGGTCCGACTCTCTTTCAATAGACGAACGCCGTTACAGAATCTTGCTTCCACTTTGACATTATTGGGTTTTGTGTGTAGGCCAGTGACACATGATCTCAATTGAATCCATTTCAAATTCAGGCTGTAACACAACAAAATGTGGAAAAAGTCAAGGGGTGGTAATACTTTCTGAAGGCACTGTATATAACCCAAAGGACCAAGAAGACATTAAAAATGTGCTGTCATTACAGAGGTTGTTTAGTGTGAAGTTAGCAGGAGGATGTTGGTTTTAAGTGATGGAGCATCACCCTCAACACCCTCAGTGCTAAACACTTAACTGTGATTAATTGGTGGTAGAAAACTCTACCTCAGAAAGGTACCATAAGGCTTCCATGCAGACATCTGCCACAATATATAATGTTGTTTCAGATCCCTGTTACCTATAAGCACTCAGAATGACAGAATCCTCCAATGCCTATTGTGGCCTGTGAGTTACAAATCAGGTACTGTCCTCTCCTGTCATTCAGTAATATAATAGTAGTAATATAATAATAATTAGAAAATAATAATAATTCAGGCCCATTAAATATTGAGGGACAGCATTGAGTAGATTTAGGGGCAAAAGTATTTTCACTTAGTCATGCAATGATGTCACCGGGAGACTAAGTGATAATTTGACTTAAGTGGAAGTTAGTGTTCTCCCCTGATAGTCCTCCTGGTGCAAGTTGCAGATTTCTATGACTGGGCTGTGTGATGAATATCTGAGATGTGCTCTCTCTACACTGCTTTTAGGAGTTGGTGCAATTAATATCCATTTGAAATTATTCTCTCCCTTCCTCCAATGTACCCATTACCTTTCTTCCAACTACATAATGTGCCAAGGGTTCACTTCAAAACCCATAAGCATAATGTGGTTTGAAGATCTTACACATTTTTACTGCTGAAAAAACAGTTGTCAATTCGGTATTGGACTGACTACTGTGAACTTTGTGTCCTTAAATTCTTAATCACAGTAATTACGTGAAATTAGATGGGGATCTTAAAATATGCATGCAGCACTTAACTATGCCTTTGCCTTTCTCCCCTATCAATCACACACATAGCTACTAAGTGGATGCTGAGTAGCATTAATATTTTCTTGTAAAGGCTTTTTCCTTATATTCCTCTTATTACCTAAATCATTTCAGTGTCTCACTGAGCTGCCTGACGAGAGTGCTCTGAAACAGTTGTTGCAGTGACGTTCTATTGAAATGGATAATTGCATAGTTGGGTCTTTTAAGTTTTACTACGCGATACAATGATTACCTACACAAACTGACCATCTCATATAGACAGAAGTGTGCTATATTGGCAGACCAATCCAAACTCATCTCTCAAGCATGTCCAGCCCACTCATTATCTCAGCCAATCATGGGTAGCGGAAAGGTTCCTGTCTTTTTCTGTGGCTGAAACCAACTAGGCTGGAAATTAATAATTTTATTCATATTTACAGATGGCATACAAGTTTGTTATTAAGGCACATGAAAGTTCATATGTTCGAGAAGGCATTTCTGCAACAACAAAAAAAAACATTTTGATTTAAAAAACCCATTTACGTTCAAAAGGCTCTGTGAAGTAGTGACTCTCGACATATGCCTAATTTCCTGAAATGGGTCACATATGGTGTCTTATGTATGTATGTGTATAGCAGATTGAGCACCATTAATGTAGGGATTGTCCCTTTTTGTAAGGATGTGTATATCAATATGGTATGAGGTTTCAAAATAATGTTATTAGTGCTATAATCAAAGGACAATGAAAGCCATCTAACTCCTCTATTGCCAGTGATGCTGCTTGGTGCCAATGGTTCAGTATGCTGTCCCTCCTGCAAGGCACAGGCCCAGTGCTCTATTCACATGAATGGTAGGGTGGATGGCCATCTGACACTTTTGGCTCTAACACTCTGCCCAAATGGCACCCTATTCCATACAGTGCACTACTTTTGGCCAGCGCTTGTAGGTGCCCACTACGTAGGGAATAGGGTACCATTTGGGATGTAGCCACAGTCTCCTCCGCATTACCCGGTGCAACTCTCCTGACATGGAGCCACAATGGAGAGATCTGTTAATAGTGCTGTCCTCGTATTGTAATGCCATCTGCTCCTCGCCATGCCGTCCAGGGAACACCATCAATTTGACCGTGCAGATTGAATTTTCACGCTTTCTCTTGTCCTGTTCTTCATCCCACTCTCTTCAGCCCCACTGACTCTCACTACTGTGAAGCTGTGGGGAGAACAGGACTTGAGATCCCACCATAGTGGGCAGATTATTTCCAGTGAGACTGGTACGTTCTGATGCATGTGGCTTGTTTTTTTGGATTCATATGCCATGAATGTAGTATTGGTATGATTGTACAGTATGTGCTGGAATTATTAGAAGCATGTCACTGATTCCACCCTTTCTTGTCCCCTCAGCTCCAACATTGACAATTCTGTCATAATTATATTTGTGCAACCGGAAGCTGAATTGCAAGGCATTTACATTTTAGTAATTTAGCAAACGCTCTTATCCTGAGCGACTTACAGTTAGTGCATTCATCTTAAGATAGCTAGGTAGAAGGACAACCACATATCACAGTCATAGTAAGTACGTTTTTACTCAATAAAGTAGCCATCAGCAGTCAGAGCTGGTAAGGGGGAAAAGAGTCAAGTGTGAGTGTTAGTTTATGAAAGCCTTTCTTTTTTGGGGGGGCAATTTAAGATACTCTTTGCTTTGAAGAGGTAGGGCTTCAGATGTTTTCAGGAGATATTCAGGGGTGGGGGGCCAAGAGACCAGAGGTGGTAGAATGGAGTACTCAGGTTGGGCTGTATGGTTTGAGCAGAGCCTGAAGGTAGGGAGGGGCAATACTTTCTTTCCTCGGTTGGCCTTCCATTGGGTTACATCATGCGTTATAAATGTTTGATGAATACACTGCATTTTTTCTAACGATGGAACGTGCAATGCAAGGTCATTCCAAGCACATTAATGCAATATTTCTTAAAGATTAATGCATGTGTATAAGCTCTAATATGGGTCACTAAATGAGTATTATTGTACTGAACGAACCAAAGCTCTACTTTTGTTATAGAATACAAAGCAATAGATTGTTTTCCACGCACAAGCCTAATCCAAAAAACATAATTTCTCACCAAGAACGAGAAACAATGTGCTTAAACACAAACACTTATATTGCATGCACTGCTTGCTACAGTTAAATGACATTTTGAATGAATTTCAAAGTTCTTGTTCATCACCTTACATGTAAAAATACATATCTCATTACTTAATTACTGTGTAAGTACACATATTTACAGTAGCCAATATCTAGATTGCAACCAAACATAACAGGCATAGAAATAAAATAGGAGTTTCCAAATTCTCTTGGTTGAAAATCTATATTTTTCTTAGATATCTTAGGTTTAAGTTTATGGGTGTCTCTGTGCGACTGGATGACTGGCCTCCCTAATTCCTAATTTAGATGAGCAGGAAGAGGAGCTGCTGCCTGCCTGGAGGAATGAATCTGAACAGCAATGAAACTAAAGCGCAGACTGTCAGATGTGCTGTATCTCAGACAGACTAGTGAGGGATGACAGATTCATTTTCACCACTGGCTGAGTCCAAAATGGCACCTTATTCCCTATATGTAATAGGGTGCCTTTTGGTACATATCTTACATCTCTCTGGGAAATGGCCCAAGACGTTTTGGAAATGGGTTGATCTAGGGTTTTGACATGCTGGAAAATGGACAGATGGATATCTAAACTCTTGAGATTGAGTATTATGATTTATGATTGATTGTAATGTAACAGGATCATGAAATGTCTCAGAACAGCGTAATTGAGGTCACAATGTTTACATTTGAAACTCAAATGAGACATATCACACGGGTCATTCTATTTCTATGATTATCAGCTCAGTTTCTTTGTGCTTGTATTAGGGTTATGGTTATAGGCCTATCAATAATTTGTATTGCATCCTCAATAGTTCTCTCAAAGTACTTTTATCTTTATTCTCTCTGAATCAACAACAGTTTTTACTTCAAAGCTTACTGTTAATGTCTCAACTGTAAAATTACCTCCAATTGCTTTCAATAGCTACACTTTCCTGTTCTGCATTTTGACATCAACTCATTACCTCAGAACAATGACCAAACATGAGTCATGAGTTGTGCAAATTGTATGATGTGATTCTGTGTTCTCTATCTCCGCATAATTATATATAACACTGCATGAGCAAAGTGTCTCTTGATTGTGAACATTAATCATACCGTCTCATGGGGTCTCTCTCTCTCTCTCTCTGTGTGTGTGCGTGTGTGTATGTGTGCATGCGTGTGTGTGTAGGGATGGGTGGGTTGGTTGGTTTTTCAATCCTTGTGGGCACCTAAAATCCCCAAAGGTCCCCACAAGGATAGTAAAGCAAGGAAAATTCTCCCTCGTGGGGACATTTCTCACGTCCTCATGAGGTCAAAGGCTATATGAAGCTTCAGGGTTAGGTTTCGGGTTACATTTAGTGTTAGGGTTACAACTATGGTTAGGGTAAGTTGTTAGTGGTTAGGTTAGGAGTTAGGTTTAGGTTGAGGGTTAGGGTTACGGGTTAAGGTTAGGGTTTTGGTAAGGGTGAGGGTTAGGGTTAGGATTAGATTTAAGGTTAGGGGTTATGGAAAATATGATTTTGAATCTCCCCACAAGGGTAGAAGAAAGTAAGAGGTGTGTATACGTGTGCATGGGGAGGGAGATATTGAGAGAGGAGCCAATGGACTGTGTCATTTTAATGCACCATTTCAGCTTGAGCTCAGACCTCCTGCTAACCATATCAATTGCTTATTCACTGTCTGCCATGCTGTTGTGATGAGTCATGTCAGGTTGCAGGCAGAGAGAGGCAGGAGGAAGAGCCAGGTTGACTCTCATTCAGATGGAGGCCTCCACTTGAGTTGAACACAGTCCAGAAGGTCTTTAACTGGAAGGTGGTGGCACAGCAGGTGGCTTTGTACTATTTAACCATCATTCTTCACATTATGGCCTTTCGTTGACCTTTCCTGTGTTGCATCAGTTGGATGTTTGTCAGTTGTAATCTCTAGTGTTGTCTGCCTGATTGATAGGATGAGGAGGGAGGTATGCTATCATCCCTCCTCCCTATTACATCTATAGGAGTGATTTTTACCACATAATGAAAGCTACTCCTGTATGAAATGGGACTTTAAAAATTAAACCAGGGAGTGAAACAATGCCAAAAATAATTCTAATAAAAAATACAATGAATAACATTCATGCTTTGCCAATTTACACATTACACTATTTAACAATAGTTATTGTCATAGTTACAAACTCCTTATAGCACCAACTTCAGGAGTACACTATATATACGAAGTATGTTGACATCCCTTCAAATTAGTGGATTTGGTTATTTAAGCCACACTCGTTGCTGACAGGTGTATAAATCGAGCACACATCTATGCAATCTCCATAGACAAACATTGGCAGTAGAATGACCTTACTGAAGAGCTCAGTGGCTATCAACGTAGCACTGTCATAGGATGCCACCTTTCCAACAAGTTATTTAGTCAAATTTCTGCCCTGCTAGAGCAGCCCTGGTCAACTGTAAGGGCTGTTATTAATGAAGTAGAAACATTTAGGAGCAAGGATGCCTCAGCCACAAAGCGGTAGGCCACAGTGGTGGAAAAAGTACCCAATTACAATACTTGAGTTAAAGTAAAGATACTTCAATAGAAAATGACTCAATTAAAAGTGAACGTCACCCACTAAAATACTACTTCAATAAAAGTCTAAAAGTATTTCATTTTAAATATACTTAAGTATCAAGAGTAAATGTAATTACTAAAATATACTTAAGTATTAAAATAAAAAGTATAAATCATTTAAAAATCCTTATTAGGCAGATTGATAGTCAGGGGCACACTCCAACACTCAGACATTGACAAATGACAGTTTGGGGAAGGCCCATTCCTTGTTTCAGCATGACAATCCCCCCGACCTCGAGTCCCCGATAACGCTGGCAATCAGGATCGACAACTGCCTCAGAGAACGCGTGAGACCGTATCTTTGTGACACCACCCCATTATCCGGGTTTCCTGAGCACCCCAAGCCCCCCGAACCCAGCATTGAGGAGCCCATGCAGCGGAGTGAGGAGTCCACAGGAGCGTGTCAGGTGCATGCACGAAGGCTGCTACCTCTATTGCGGAGGTCTCGGCCATCTCTGAGCTACATGCCCAGAGCTGACGGGAAACGCCAGGGCTTGCCAGGACAGGGGGAGACCCTGACGAGCTGTGCAGTTACCCCACGGCTACTCTGTCACCACCCGCAACCGGTGCCACAGAAAATCTCAGTAATCAAGACTTCGCCAGAGAATTACAAATACGCAAGGATATGTTGAATATGTCTCTAACGAGGAGAGGGACTCCGAGCCCATCATCCCCAGCTCCCGCATTGTGGCCCCTGTTATATGGACTATTGAGACCAAGGTACGACAAGCCCAGACCTGAGAGCCTGACCCTGGCTGGGGTCCCCTTGAAATTCTGGTGGCCCAACATGATTGAGATTGTGAGATCCTTTGTTGCGGCCTGTTCCACCTGTGCCCAAAGCAAGTCCTCACGACAGCGACCGGTTGGATTGCTCCAACCTCTGGCCATCCCCAGCCGCCCCGGGTCCCACATGTCCGTAGACTTTATCATAAGGTTACCTCCACCCCAAGGACCACTATTCTGGTGGCCATTGATCTGTTCTCCAAGGCAGCGCATTTCATTGCCTTACCCAAGTTGTCCTTGGCGAAGGAGACTGCTGATATCATGATTACCCATGCCTTTTGACTACACAGGTTTTCCCAGGATATTGTCTCAGATCATGGGCCCCAGTTCATCACATGGTATTTTAAGCCCTTCTGCTCCCTGTTGGGGGCATCGGTGAATCTCTCCTTTGTGTTCCAACCACAGTCTTATGGGCAAACCAGTAACCGCTGTTTCATCTTTACCGCTCCTCAAAAAGGTTAGCAACTGAAGCAAGTACCTTGTCTCGTTCATGCAACGATATCACCGCACCTGGATCAGAGTACGATCGTCCTTGCTCCGCTCCTCTGCCCGATACCAACACCAGGCAAACCGCCACCGAAGGCCTCTTTGGCTCCTCCGTCCGGGTCAACGGGCGTGGCTCTCCACCCGTGGTCTTCCCTTAAAGGTGGTCTCGTAGAAGCTCGCTCCACGCTACATAGGACCATTCAATATCCTGAGTCGCATCAACCCGGTCACCTATCGTCTCCAGCTTCCCAGGTCTATGAGGGTCTGTCCATCCTTCCGTGTCTCCCATCTCAACATGGTAAGGACCAGTCCCTTCTCCCCCCACACCTGCTCCTCTGCCCCCTCGACTTGTGGATGGCCACCTAGCCTACAC
The DNA here is from genome assembly GCF_023373465.1 of Oncorhynchus keta. Classification (NCBI taxonomy): domain Eukaryota; kingdom Metazoa; phylum Chordata; class Actinopteri; order Salmoniformes; family Salmonidae; genus Oncorhynchus; species Oncorhynchus keta. Next base: position 28,838,680 of record NC_068454.1, read on the forward strand.
TGTCCGGCATCTGTTGGAGGCTCGTCAAGTCTGAGGCACCCTGCAGTACCTGGTGGACTGGGAGGGCTATGGTCCCGAGGAGCGGGCGTGATTGCCTGCCCAGGACATCCTGGATCCGGGACTTGTTCGGGACTTCAACCAACTACGTGGTGGTCGCCCTGGCTCCGTGGCTGTAACCTCTCCTAGAAGGGGGTACTGTCATGGTTCAACCTGCCACCAGAGGGCGAGAGAGACCACCCTTGAGACATTAGTGACACTCAGGTGTGTCCTATTACTCATTTTGATTCCCTGTTAAAGGATGTGTGTTTTCTGGTTTCCTTTGCAGAAGCTTGAATTGTTTGCCGTGTGCGTTTGTTTCCTGAGTGAGTTTGAGACTTAGTGTTTGTTGTTTTTTCCAGTGTACTGTGATGCTGCGGCTACTGTATCAGTAAAGTATTTATGTCTATTCTTAACCACTGATTCCTTGTCTTGTCTCTTCTCTGCACCTGGGTCCAACCTCACCATGTCACAAAAGGTTTGGGGAAGGCTCTTTCCTGTTTCAGCATGACAATGTCCCCGTGCACAAAGCGGGGTCCATACAGAAATGGTTTGTTGAGATTGGTGTGGAAGAACTTGACTGGCCTGCACAGAGCCCTGACCTCAAGCCCATTGAACACCTTTTGGATGAATTGGAACGCTGACTGTGAGCCAGGCCTAATCGCTCTAAATCAGTGCCCGACTTCAGCTCTAATGGCTGAATGAAAGCAAGAACCCGAAGCAATGTTCCAACATCTAGTGGAAAGAATTCCCAGAAGAGTAGAGGCTGTTATAGCAGCAAAGGGGGGACCAATTCCATTTAATGCCCATGATTTTGGAATGAGACGTTCGATGAGCAGGTGCCTACATACTTTTTTTGTCATGTAGTGTACTTTGAGAGAGCATTACAGAGCTACTGTAGTGATTACATCTTCTGTTTTGTACTTGGAACTCCTAATTGACCTCAATTATGATGCTAATGAGGTTAATAAGGTTGAAACTTTGAGGCACATTAGACCAATCATGTACCCCTCATTTTCTAATGAAATTAAACTAATCAGATTCTCCAAAGCTGACTTCTTGCTGTTTGACTGCCTGAGTTCATTGATTAATAAAGTATAGACTTTATCTCACAAGACCAAGTGCATCTTAATTAGAGGTATTTGATAGCACGCTGTGCAAAGATTGTGTGACTGCGGGCGTGTATGTGTTTGAAGGTTACCAAATTCAACCACTGTTATCAACTAAGATCATCACATTGTTTTGTTAAAATAATGTCTATCTTCAACATTGGCGAACATCCATGGCAACATAATAACATTTTCAGTTTCCTAGGTAACAACAGGTGTTGTATTAGTGCACAGCTTATTCACAGTACAAATATGGCCAACCTCCACATAACAAATATAATAAAAATATTAGAAACGCTTCATTTTACAGGATCAGTATTGTGCCACATACTGTATCAAAGAGATTACACACTGTTACCTGCATTCTAATGAGCTGCAAGAGAGGCTACAGCCACTGCAGAAAATCGTGAATCAGAATTTGACAGATCTGAGGTCAAGAAATCTGTCAGGGAGGAATTGCTTGTTGGTGAGGTACATAAACAAAGAGCACTGAGTGACAGACAGAGGACAAGATAACAAGACCATAAAGATAACCAAAACGATGGATATAGGGTTGTGGAATTCACTTATTTGAACATAAATGATGTCAAGAAATGCAGAGTGGAGGATTGTAGTTATGATTAGTCTGTTTTCTGTAAACTGCAAGGTTGACCAACATCAGTTCAAGTTATGATCGGTCAAAGGGTACCTTGTACTTGTTTGGATTTTGAACACATTGATCACAAGCTACGATATGAAGATATCTATAATGTGTAATACCTGCAGTTGAAGTCGGAAGTTAACATTCATTTAAACTTAGTTTTTCACAATTCCTGGCATTTAATCCTAGCAAAAATTCCCTGTCTTGGGTCAATTAGGATCACAACTTTATTTTAAGAATGTGAAATGTCAGAATAATAGTAAAGAGAAGGATTTATTTAAACTTTTCATCACATTCCCAGGGGTCAGAAGTTTACATACACTCAATTAGTATTTGGTAGCATTGCCTTTAAATTGTTTAACTTGGGTCAAACGGTTCGAGGAGCCTTCCACAAGCTTCCCATAATAAGTTGGGTGAATTTTGGCCCATTCCCCCTAACAGAGCTGGTGTAAACGAGTCAGGTTTGTAGGCCTCCTTGCTCGCCATGCTTTTTCAGTTCTGCCCACAAATGTTCTATAGGCTTGAAGTCAGGGATTTGTGATGGCCACTCCAATACTTTGACTTTGTTGTCCTTAAGCCATTTTGCCACAACTTTGGAAGTATGCTTGGGGTCATTGTCCATTTGGAAGACCCATTTGCGACCAAGCTTTAACTTCCTGACTGATGTCTTGAGATGTTGATGCAATATATCCACATAATTTTCCCGTCCTCATGATGCCATCTATTTTGTGAAGTGCACCAGTCCCTTCTGCAGCAAAGCACCCCCACAACATGATGCTGCCACCCCCGTGCTTCACGGTTGGGATGGTGTTCTTCGGCTTGCAAGCCTCCCCCTTTTTCCTCCAAACATAACGATGGTTATTATGGCCAAGCAGTTCTATTTTTGTTTCATCAGACAACGATCTTTGTCCCCCTGTGCAGTTGCAAACCATAGTCTGGCTTTTTTATGGCGGTTTTGGAGCAGTGGCTTCTTCCTTGCTGAGCGGTCTTTCAGGTCATGTCGATATAGGACTCATTTTACTGTGGATATAGATACTTTTGTCCCTATTTCCTCCAGCATCCTTTGCTGTTGTTCTGGGATTGATTTGCACTTTTCGCACCAAAGTACGTTCATCTCTAGGAGACAGAACACGTCTCCTTCCTGAGCGGTATGACAGCTGCGTGGTCCCATGGTGTTTATACTAGCGTGCTATTGTTTGTACAGATGAACGTGGTACCTTCAGGTGTTTGGAAATTGCTCCCAAGGATGAACCAGACTTGTTGAGGTCTACAATTATTTTTCTGAGGTCCTGGCTGATTTCTTTTGATTTTCCAATGATGTCACTCAAAGATGCACTGAGTTTGAAGGTAAGTCTTGAAATACAACCACAGGTACACTGCCAATTGACTCAAATGACGTTAATTAGCCTATCAGATGCTTCTAAAGCCATGTAATAATTATCTGGAATTTTTCAAGCTGTTTGAAGGCACAGTCAACTTAGTGTATGTAAACTTCTGACCCACTGGAATTGTGATACAGTGAATTATAAGTGAAATCTGTCTGTAAACAATTGTTGGAAAAATGACTTGTGTCATGCACAAAGTAGATGTCCTAACCGACTTGCCAAACTATAGTTTGTGTACCAGGAAATTGTGGAGTGGTTGAAAAATGAGTTTTAATGACTCCAACCTAAGTTTATATACATTTCCAACTTCAACTGTACATACCAGCTTTGGCTACTCACACTTATGGAGAAGAGTCTTAGGGGAAGACTCTTCTTGATGGCCTGTTAATGTGTGAAGAAGAAATATGTGATTTGAACCAGAGGTTCACCACCTCTAGTGATGTGTATTGAGAGAAACTGCTCTAGGGTAGGAGGCCAAAGAACATGAATTATCTTCATTCGCTCAGTTGCTTTAAACCTGATTTCCCACTCATCCACTCCAATGGCTCAGTAATACCGGACAGCAGGTTTGTGTCAAAGACTCAGCTTCGTAACGCAAAACTGCTTTTACTGCTCTGGTACCTTCCATGGAGGAGGAGCAGCTACAGAAGAGAGAGAGAGAGGTACAGGAATGGAACTTAAGGATTTTGCTTACTGGCCCAGCTAGCTCTGACAGCCTCAGAAATAGACAATCACCAATGTTTCTCGAACGTCAAATGGTCAAATGTAAAGTGTTTAAGGTTACATTTAGACATTAACTCCAAATGATTAAGACTAGGGTTAAGTTTAGGCATGAACTCCGAAATCTTAAGGTTTTAACTGAATGGTTATGGTAAGGTTTAAGGTTTGGGAGAGGCTTAAAACAACTTTCTATCACTGGATTTGAATATGGAACCTTTGGCTTACACCCATGCGCCACACCAGTCCACAATACAGTTGCAAAACCAAAATCTACTTGTAGGTAACAAGCGCGTGTGATACCTGTCTGGGAAGAAAAGTATTTTAGCTGGCGCTGGTATGTTTGCATCCAAGAGGATTATACCCCGTGTAGTGGTGCACAGCACATCCCACTGAGTAAGTATATCATTATATCGATGAAAACGAGTTGACTGCGTCTGCATCTTCTATGTTGAATGTTGCATGTTCGAATAAGAGCCACGTGTGTCCATATTATTCACCCTGTGGGGAACTTGGAAAAGCTCATCACCATTGATTATCCAATTTGACAGCCAAAATCATTTGAGAAACTGTCGCTTTGCTTTTAATGTAATTATAACCTTTAATTGTAAACTGAGTGTACAAAACATGCTCTTTCTATGACGTAAAATAAGCAGGTGAATCCAGGTGTAAGCTATGATCCCTTATTGATTTCATCTGTTAAATCCACTTCAATCAGTGAAGATGAATGGGAGGAGACAGGTTAAAGAAGGATTTTTATGCCTTTAGACATTTGAGACATGGTGTATGTGTACCATTCAGCAGGTGAATGGGCAAGACTAAATACTTAAGTGCCTTCGAACTGGGTATGGTAGTAGGTGCTAGGCACACCGATTTTGTGTGTCAAGAACTGCAACACCGCTAGGTTTTTCACACTCAACAGTTTCCTGTGTGTATCAAGAATGGCCCACCACCCAAAGGACATCCAGCCAATAGCCAACATTTGTGGGAAACATTGGATTCAACATGGGCCAGCATCCCTGTGGAACACTTTCGACCCCTTGTAGAGTCCATGCCCCAACTAATTGAGTCTGTACTGAGGGAAAAACCGGGTGAAACTCAATATCATGACAATGTTCCTAATGTTTTATACACTCAGTGTTATTCATGATCTGCTTCATTCATACTTATGAGGGAAACATATAGTATGTTTATGTATCATTCTCTGTGTGTGCTGAATGCAGTTATGAGGACCTACCCTAGAGGTATTTCAGTTGTATTGTAATACGATCAACAGTAGCCTATCAAACTAATTTACCTTTTCTGTTAATGTTGCAGATTGTGTTAATGAAATTAGCATAATTCAACATATAGTCGTGGCAGTGGATCTCATCGCTTTAAAAAATGATAATAATCATTTGGTTAGAAATATTGCTATTCTTCAGGAGATTTGGCCTGTACAGGAAGGAAGTTTGGGAGGGCAATGTAGCGTTGCATCCGTTACTGGGTTGAGGGACACTCAGACCTTTTTCCTTTGCATATCACTAACTCTGAAAGCTTGGCTTTGAAAAGCCAACTGACATTTACTCCTGAGGTGCTGACCTGTTTCACCCTCTACAACCACTGTGATGATTATTATTATTTGACCCTGCTGGTCATCTATGAACATTTGAACATCTTGGCCATGTACTGTTATAATCTCAACCCGGCACAGCCAGAAGAGGACTGACCACCCCTCTCTAGGTTTCTTCCTAGGTTCATGCCTTTGTAGGGAGCTTTTCCTAGCCACCGTGATTCTACATCTGCATTGCTTGCTGTTTGGAGTTTCAGGCTGGGTTTCTGTATAGCACTTTGTGACGTCGGCTGATGTAAAAAGGGCTTTATAATGAAATGTGATTGATTGATTGTTTAGTCTATGTAATTCACCTCTGGTACCTTGTAGGAGTCCATTTGATGTATAGATGTAGGATCTTCATTTGATCACCCTGTTGCAGGAGAACTTTCCTGCATTTAAAGAAATGTCAAACTTGTAGTGTAATTTGAGGTTTGAAAAGGCTTCTGAAAGTCTGTAATTTCCACTTTAAAATTTCAGACTTGGTTTTCCCTTCTGAAAAATGTATCAACCCTTACAAAAATGTCCACTAATTGTAATCCACATAATAATTCACATTTCCTGTTGCTGCTGGATTATTATCCTGCTGAAGCAATCTGGCTCAAATTAAGATTCTACATCTGTACAGTAGTCCATATGTACCTTAGGTTCAGTGACTCTATGCAATACCAACTCAAATGTTTATATTATGAGCCCAGCATATTCCTCTGTTGTATGTGCATGATTCAGGTGTCATACCATCTATGGTTTAGAGGCTTAAATCCCTTCTCTATATCATAAAATAAAGTTACAGCAAGTAGCTTGACATCAGTTACTCAGTAGGTATAGCAATGTACCTAAACACTGCTTAGACCCAATTACCTGTTGGTTTACATAATAAGGATTTATTTCTGTTTTGCTCTCTGTCTTCTGCTATTCACTTTGCTTCAATATAATCTCATCAATCTCTCAATCTCTCATCCATCCAGAGTGAATGGCTGTGTTGTGAGGCAGAGGGCTTTGGAAATCAGCCTTTTTAGTGGAAGACTCTCCCCATTTGGAGCAGGGCTCATATACTTCCTGAGGCTGCTGCCATCTGGTTATGGGGAGCACAGAAACAGACGCACCAATGATGAGGTTTTCAAAACTGTGTGTGCGTGCGTGCGTGCGTGCGTGCGTGCGTGCGTAGCTTGGGAGGTGTGTGTTAGGCTAACTTAGCCCAAGGTTGACACTTCCAATATAGTATAAACAACTTGCTGACATCTTGCATTACTCATCTCATATGTATATACTGTATTCTATACTATTCTACCATATCTTAGTCCGTTCCGCTCTGACATTGCTCGTCCATAAGTATATAGTCTTAATTCATTCCTACTTAGATTTGTGTGTATTGGGTATATGTTGTGTCGTTTGTTATATATTACTTTTTAGATATTACTGCACTGTCGAAACTAGAAGCACAAGCATTTTGCTACACCCACGATAATATCTGCTAATCACGTGTATGTGACCAATAAAATTTGATTTGTAGTACATCCACTATGCTTGACTCGTTATGAGTGGCTCGTTGTCCGCATCTTAACTATCTCAATCAGTGTATACTGTATATTTGTTCCCAGTCTAATTGACAGCCAAGCATGAATGCCAATATCCTCTGACCTACAAACAAATAATGATTTGCAGAATAGTCTAGGTTTTGCCTCTCTCATGTGAAAATGTATTTATAAATGACACTTTAATGCATTGCATGAATATTAAACTGTCCCCAGACGATGGCAAAGGAACAATTGCATTATGGAAAACCTCACAATATATTTAAATACCTATTGAAACACAATCAGATCACTGACATTGACATATTCATGACAGTATTTGGTTTCAGTAAACTAAACATACCTGAAAAACAGAGTTGTATTTTGAGAGAGGGGACAGGGTGCACTAAAATCTCTATATATCTATTTAGGATTGATGTCAGCAGGGACATATCAACGGATCATTAAGCAATACGCTGAGTGTGATGGATGGTTTTGGGGTGTTGCAAAATAGATTTTTTTTTATGTTGTAAATTGCATTAGATAATAAAACTGGGAGCTATTACAATGCAAATGTAGTTGTTTTTGCCTCAAAATACAGTGCCTTCAGAAAGTATTCATACCCCTTAACTTATTCCACATTTTGTTGTGTTACAGCCTGAATTCAACATTTCTCACCCATCAACACACAATACCCCATAATGAAAAAGTGAAAACATTGTTGCAAAATTATTGAAAATGAAATACAGAAATATCTCATCTACTTTATGTAAGTATTCACACCCCCTGAGTCAATACTTTGTAGAAGCACTTTTGGCAGTGATTACAGCTGTTATTTTTTTCCGGGTAAGTCTTTAAGAGCTTTCCACAGCTGGATTATGCTACATTTGTCCAATATTATTTTCAAAATTCTTCAACCTCTGTCAAATTGGTTATTCATCATTGCTAGACAACAATTTTCATGTCTTTCCGTAGATTTTCAAGTAGATTTAAGTAAAAACTGTAACTCGGCCATTCAGGAACATTTACTGTTTTCTTGGTAAGCAAATCCAGCGTAGATTTGGCCTTGTGTTTTAGGTTATTGTCCTGCTGAAAGGTGAATTAATCTCCCAGTGTCTGGTGGAAAGCAGATTGAACCAGGTTTTCCTCTAGGATTTTGCCTGTGCTTAGCTCCATTCCGTTTATTTTTTTATCCTGAAAAACTCCCCCGTCCTAAACGATTACAAACATACCGATAACAAGATGCAGCCACCACTATGCTTGTGAAGTGAAACAAAAAGTGAATTGCTTTGCCACTTTTTTTTTGCAATATACCTTTAGTGCCTCGTTGCAAACAACATGCATGTTTTGGAAAACTTGTATTCGTGTTAGGCTTTCTTCTTTTCACTCCGTCAATTAGGTTATTGTTGTGGAGTAACTACAATGTTGTTTCTCCTATCACATCCATCAAACTCTGTAATTGTTTTTAAGTCACCATTATCCTCATAGTGAAATCCCAAAGCGGATTCCTTCCTCTTCTGCAACTGAGTAAGGAAGGACGCCTGTATGTTTGTAGTGACTGAGTGTATTGACACACCATCCAAAGTGTAATTAATAACTTAACCATGCTCAAAGGGATATTAAATTTCTGCTTTTAAAATCTTTACCCATCGAACAATAGGTGCCCTTCTTTTTGAGGCATTGGAAACCCTCCCTAGTCTTTGAGGTTAAATCTGTGTTTGAAATTCACTGCTTGACTGATTGACCTTACAGATAATTGTATGTGTGGGTGCAGATACAATCATGTTAAACACTATTATTGAACACAGAGGGAGTCTATGCATCTTATTATGTCAAGATTATTTTTATTCCTGAACTTATTTAGGGTTGCCATAACAAAGGGGTTGAATACTTATTGACTAAAGACATTTCAGCTTTGAATTATTAATTAATTTGTAAATATTTCTAAAAACTTAATTCCACTTTGACATTATGAGGTATTGTGTTTAGGCCAGTGAAAACAAAACAAAAATCAGGCTATAACAACGAAATGTGATAAAAGTCAAGGGGTGTGAATACTTTCTGAAGGCACTACACTACCCCTTCACTATACAGACAGTGTTTGTGTGCAGTATAGAACAAAGAGTTGATGAAACCTTTCTTGAAGTTCAACAAAAACTTGTGCGGTGTCACACACACACACACACACACACACACACACTCTCTCTGCTGTTGAGAATAGAATACAGCTCTTTAAATGCACTAGAATCAACAACAAACTTAACAAGAAAATTAACAGAATGTACAACAAACCATTTTGTTACTAGGAAATGTATTTAAGGGAGGCTTACCTTACACAATTTCCCAAAACATTAACTATTTTGAACCTAAAAGGTTTTGTCCCACCTGTCATACCCCTCTGTTTGGTATAACTATCTGAGGGAATCATCTAAAAAGGAGCAAAGAAAATATTCTGAGAAAACACAGTTGTTGGCAACCATAAAATGGAACCCTAGGTCTTGTATGTCATCAGAACAATTTTCATTTTCTGTCCAAGCCAGAGCTTCCTCCTGGTTTACAGTAATATTTCACGGAAAAATAACAAACGATCCCAAAGGATCACACGGGTCACTATGGCGGAATTTGTCATAGTTCACAAGCACTTTTTCTCCAAAACTAAGACGAATATAAAACAAAGAAAGGTAGCAATAACACCAAGATTTGTGACTGTAATAACTGAATTACAACACAATGAGCCCAACTGGATAGACACATACTCCATTCATCCAACCATTTTACTGGATATTTCCTCTTTTTCTCCCCCTCTATACTTTATATTGTTTCATATTTATGTATTTTTATCTAGAGGATCTATCAGAACTGGTGGAACCTGGTTGGGGGTGTAGATGGTGTAAAGGGTGATTTATCATTTTCTCTCAGCTGGAGAGAGACCATCTGTTTTTCTCCTGCATGGTGCATTGAAATCACTGAATATTCATACCTTTTCCCCTGAATCCCCACAGAATTCTGCTTGAACTCTGGTCTTAGATAGGACATACAGGGCAAATAGGATATGATAAATTACTTATTAGTTAGTAAGAAACATGGGGTTTCTAGTTATTTATGTGGTTAAAGTGGGCCACTAAAGTAATGTGTCACAATGTTGGCCTTTCCATCACACTAAATACAAAGTAAAAAGACAACTACAAAGTAAACTTCAAATGTATAAAATTCCTTTACTTGTATGGGTTTTTGTAAGTATAAGCACCGTATAACTAAGCATGTCTGATGAAAGGTACATGGAAAGGAGGATACCTAGTTAGTTGCGCAACATGAGACAGGAGAGCAGAATACCCACCTTTATCTCTTTATCCCAGTCCAAAGGCTGATCTCCTCTTGCCTCTTCTCTCCCAGCCAATAATATACCTGATTGATGACCAGGGGTTGAGGAGGTCAAGGTAAGGAGAGCTCTTTAGTCAATGGCAATATTTTCCATGTATGTAGATTGATTTCTAATTCTAGCACATTAGGTCTCCCTCCATGGGTTCAACTCAGAGTAACGTTTTACTGCTGAGAAGTGCCAATGCCTGATGTATGTGTAATGCTTGTAACGGCAAATTGCCATTTGTGTCATTACGTTACTGTACCTAAAGGTTTTATTGACCAGCAGCACAAAACCCTGCCAGGGAGAGATATATGCTTTTGTACAGTAATGACTGCTTGTTAAAATGGATTCTAATTGCAATGACACAGCTCTATACACATTAGATTATACCAAATATTTTGGTGAAGGAAAGCAGTGTTTTTAAGAACAATTCTGTAAGCCTCAGGTTTGTTTTCATATTATTACATTAAGGAGTCATTGTGCATATCTAAACAACATTATGTTTGCAGGAGCTGACAACTCCCCCGTGACACGGAACTAGTCAATGGGCTTAAAAGCTAATTAAACGGCTGGCTTTCATACAGTATTTGAGCCAACTTTATTTTTCTTAACTTGTCTTTTTTACTTTTTCTTTTCTTTTTTAACTATGGCTTCGACCCCTGTTTTTATACAAACACACATAAGAAATGTAAAAATTGCAGGAAAGGAGCTTTAAAACAGAAAAAAATGAATTGCGGGAAATTAGATTTAAAACTGCAAAGTTTTCTCTCCGCCAACAAGAGGAGGGTGAACAGTTTGGGTCACATGGGTTGTGAGGAGGGGGTTCGTTATTATGCCGATAAATGACAATATCCATCCGGACCTTTGCCACCTGCAAATTTGAGACCTCAAATAGTAGTTGAGTACCCCTGCTATATTCAGTATATTAAATGTTTACTACACTGACTATTACTGTTTCCCTCAAATAACTATTTGAAAGGTTAAGATTCATTAAGAAATGTTCAAGGTCAAGGGGACTTTTAATCAAATGGCAAGATGGCTTTGAAAATTACAGTCGAAGTATAGCAAGTGTCATAATCACAAGTGTCAATAGTATCACAATATGTTCAATCAGGCTTAATTATATGCCCAGACTTCTTGAACACATTATCAACTATATTTTCACATTACTATTTTACATAATTTACATCAATACTTTAGTAACAGTTCAAAAATGGTTAATACACCACTCCAAAGTGCTTGTAACAACCATTAGAACAGTAACCAACAACATCAAGATCCAGTTCCACATCACACAACACCAGGTACACAGAGAGCTGGAATTTCAAAGTACTGTCCACTCAGATACAGCTAAAATCTCAGGTGTTTAGCTATGCATCCACTTTACCTCTCTGAGCATGTCTAGTTTATAAAGCAAGCCTGGCTTTATCATAAGAAATTGAATATGACTTGTGAAATAGCAGCACCAAATGGCCTTAAGCCTCACCCATGATAAAGTGTCTATGCTCTCAGAACCCCACTGTTCTGTTGAGGCTCTCTCCATTTGCCGGCTAATAGCCCACAGAAACATGAAGCCGGCAGAGAAAGTTCAGGGATAATTTGTTGCTCTCTTATCAGAGGTGCAAAGATGTGCCGGAGACAGTTCTGTTGACGCAGCAGCATGGCCAGTGCTTGGCCCACTCATAATCATCTCTAATTTGAAAATGGCTGAGTCATAGGCTAGGTGACAGAGAGTGATGTTAGGAAGACACACTCATGGAAGTACCAAGTATTTTATAAAGTAAACATGAAGTAGCAAACTGGAAAACATTCCAACCTTGATATCGAGGCAAACCTTAGTACCTGATATGAAGCAAAGGATGATGTGTATTTGCTACTCCTGTATAGAAAAATCAAAGAAAGGCTATTTATTTCAATTAACAACGCAACATTATCGGCGAAGCCACAAAACAAAGGATGACACATGCTGACAATTATTCCCCTGCCTCTGAGTAATTTTCAATTAACTTACTTTATTAAGTTAACCAGTGTTGTCAAGATGGTGTGGGGGTTTTCTGGTAGATTTATTTTTTGTCATTTCATTTTAAAACAAAATCTATTGGAGCAACCTGTTTTACCCTTACTTGAGTTGTGAGATAGAGACTAAAAGCTGGTTTAAACACAAACGACACACCTCTATATACATCAGTGGTGGTCGGTGCCGTTTAAGATGAGGGAGGATCAATATTTTTTTATGAGCATGGCCTTATTTCTATTACAGCATATTGGATGACTGTCATTCATATTCCATTCACCCAGCTCAAAGTAACATTGATAGGTTTAGGCTAATATATGACACTCAATTTCCCTGTACCTATCATGAGGTTGCTTCAACCTAGCCTACGAATGAAAGTTTATAACGTAGAGAATTTTGAGTAATCAAGGTAACAGACAGTGACACATTAGTCCAGTCATTAGTCCAACAGTTGCTTATGGTTTCAGGACTAGATTCATTTTCTGATCTTCTGATTGGGTGGACAACATGTCAGGTCATGCTAAAAGAGCTCTGATAGGTTGGAGGACATCCTAAGGAAGTTGTCATAATTACTGTGTAAGTCTATGGAAGGGGGTGAGAACATTGAGCCTCCTAGGTTTTGTATTGAATAAATGTACCCAGAGGAGGACAGAAGTTAGCTGTCCTCCAGCTACACCGTGGTGCTAACCTTCCATAGTGCTGCTGAGGCTACTGTAGACCGCCATTGCAAAAAAGTGTGTTTAAAATCAATTATTTGGTGACGTGAATATATTTAGTATAGTTTTATCTTAGAAAGGATACTTTAATGTTTCACTATTTTTATTTTATTAAATTCTCTGAGAAAGATGGTCCTCCCCTTCTTACTCTGAGGAGCCTCCACTGATATATGTCTTGTGTTTTTCTTAAATCATTGACACCCTGACAAGACGTGTATTTATACAGTATATCTTGTTTTATACTGTATTATAATGAGATGTTTGTGACATAGCCTGTAACACATGTCAATTAAAGTGAACTGCCTTAAAGTGCCATATAGTAAATGTCATATTATCTTAAATACTACACATTGCTCTGTGAAATTGAGGTTTTAAATGTGCCTTCGTGCTATTGTACCTTTCGATGTTATGCTCTAGACATACAAAATCTGAGCACAGTTCAATCAAAAAACAACACTATCCTGCTTGATCCTTTGTGTTCTCTTACAGAAGGATTCCATGCACTGTAAAAAGTGCAATGACACTGTTGTTTATTTGAAGTGCTTTTTCTGATTGGTATGATCCAAAATTACACCTTGGTTCATTCAACCTATTTTATTAAATTTGTCTGAAATCAAATAACGAATTTGACAGATCAATGTGATTTTGTTTCATTGAATGGAAGATTCTAAATTGCTTTCAGGACCTCATGCGCATTCGCATCAGAAGAGTTGCGAGGCGTGGCCTATTGGGGTGTAACATTAAGTTTGTTATTTTTTCCCACCTTTGAGAGTGTTTTGTCATTGGTTCCGTTCTTTTTTAATGATTATATGTTCACTGCCAGCACTGTATCTTAAATGGTATCTACATAAGTACTGTGATACTACAGAGCCTTGAAAGCTTTCTATTGATGAGATGGTCACCATTAGGTTACAATATTGTTGTTAATGAGAAAGTCATATGTAACGAAAGTGTCTGGAGTCATTATGTTATGGAACCAACTTAATATCTTGATTAACAGGAACTTGATTTAATTGCTTGTAATCGATTTAAATAATATAGGATAGGTAATTCCAAAGTGAAAAATCTACTTGGTACAACATTAAATAATTTGCCTTCAGAAAGTATTCACACCACTTGACCTTTTCCACATTTGTTCCAAAGTTGGATTCAAATGGATTTTTTTTAAAGGTAATAGATCAACACAAAATACTCTGTAATGCCAAAGTAGAAGAAAAAATTCTAACATTTAAAAAAATTATGGAAAATGAAACACTAATGTACCTTGATTAGATACGTATTCAATCCTCAAATCAAATTGATTTATCACATACACATGGTTAGCAGATGTTAATGTGAGTGTAGCGAAATGCTTGTGCTTCTAGTTCCGACAATGCAGTAATAACCAGCAAGTAATCTAGCTAACAATTCCAAAACTACTACCTTACAGACACAGTGTAAGGGGATAAAGAATATGTACATAAAGATAGATGAGTGATGGTACAGAGCGGCATAGGCAAGATACAGTAGATGGTATTGAGTACAGTATATACATATGAGATGAGTATGTAAACAAAGTGGCATAGTTAGTGGCTAGTGATACATGTATTACATAAAGATGCAGTAGATGATATAGAGTACAGTATATACATATACATATGAGATGAATGATGTAGGGTATGTAAACATTATATTAGGTAGCATTGTTTAAAGTGGCTAGTGATATATTTTACATAATTTCCCATCAATTCCCATTATTAAAGTGGCTGGAGTTGAGTCAGTGTGTTGGCAGCAGCCACTCAATGTTAGTGGTGGCTGTTTAACAGTCTGATGGCCTTGAGATAGAAGCTGTTTTTCAATCTCTCGGTCCCAGCTTTGATGCACCTGTACTGACCTCGCCTTCTGGATGATAGCGGGGTGAACAGGCAGTGGTTCGGGTGGTTGTTGTCCTTGATGATCTTTATGGCCTTCCTGTAACATCGGGTGGTGTAGGTGTCCTGGAGGGCAGGTAGTTTGCCCCCGGTGATGCATTGTGCAGACCTCACTACCCTCTGGAGAGCCTTACGGTTGTGGGCGGAGCAGTTGCCGTACCAGGCGGTGATACAGCCCGACAGGATGCTCTCGATTGTGCATCTGTAAAAGTTTGTGAGTGCTGTTGGTGACCAGCTGAATTTCTTCAGCCTCTTGAGGTTGAAGAGGCGCTGCTGCGCCTTCTTCACGATGCTGTCTGTGTGGGTGGACCAATTCAGTTTGTCTGTGATGTGTACGCAGAGGAACTTAAAACTTACTACCCTCTCCACTACTGCTCCATCGATGTGGATAGGGGGGTGTTCCCTCTGCTGTTTCCTGAAGTCCACAATCATCTCCTTAGTTTTGTTGACGTTGAGTGTGAGGTTATTTTCCTGACACCACACTCCGAGGGCCCTCACCTCCTCCCTGTAGGCCGTCTCGTCGTTGTTGGTAATCAAGCCTACCACTATTGTGTCGTCCGCAAACTTGATGATTGAGTTGGATTGCCTTGCGGAGGGAATAGTTACACTGTTTGTATTCGGTCATGTTTCCAGTCACCTTGCCCTGATTAAAAGCAGTGGTTCGCGCTTTCAGTTTCACGCAAATGCTGCCATCAATCCACGGTTTCTGGTTTGGGAATGTTTTAATCGTTGCTATGGGAACGACATATTCAACGCACGTTCTAATGAACTCGCTCACCAAATCAGCGTATTCGTCAATGTTGTTGTTTGATGCAATACGAAACATATCCCAGTCCACATCAGACCTCAGCGCGGGAGCTTCTTGTTTTAGTTTCTGTCTGTAGGCAGGGATCAACAAAATGGAGTCGTGGTCAGCTTTTCCGAAAGGAGAGCGGGGCAGGGCCTTATATGCGTCGTGGAAGTTAGAATAGCAATGATCCAAGGTTTTTCCAGCCCTGGTTGTGCAATCGATATGCTGATACAATTTACAATCCTCTGAATCAATACATGTTAGAATCACCTTTGTCAGCGATTACAGCTGTGAGTCTTTCTGGGTAGTCTCTAAGAGCTTTGCATACTTGGATTGAACAATATTTGCACATTATTCTTAAAAAAATTCTTAAAGCTCTGTCAAGTTGGTTATTGATCATTGCTGGACAGCCATTTTCAAGTCTTGCCATAGATTATCAAGCCAATTTAAGTCAAAACTGTAACTAGGCCACTCAGGAACATTCAATGCCATCTTGGTAAGCAACTCCATTGTATATTTGGCCTTCTGTTTTAGGTAATTGTCTTACTGAAAGGTAGTGCCTTGCGAAAGTATTCGGCCCCCTTGAACTTTGTGACCTTTTGCCACATTTCAGGCTTCAAACATAAAGATATAAAACTGTATTTTTTTGTGAAGAATCAACAAGTGGGGCACAATCATGAAGTGGAACGACATTTATTGGATATTTCAAACTATTTTAACAAATCAAAAACTGAAAAATTGGGCATGCAAAATTATTCAGCCCCCTTAAGTTAATACTTTGTAGCGCCACCTTTTGCTGCGATTACAGCTGTAAGTCGCTTGGGCTATGGTATGTCTATCAGTTTTGCACATCGAGAGACTGAAATGGAATATTTGTATTCTGTACAAGCTTACATATTATACTTTGTGGTAGAATCTATGCTTGAAATTCACTGTTGTAATAAGGGACCTTGCCTATAAATTGTGTGTGATGTACAGAGATGGAGTAGTCATTCAAAAATTATGTTAAACACTATTATTGCACACAGAGTGAGTCTATGAAACTTATTATGTGACTTGTTAAACACATTTGTACACTGCTGAACGTATTTATGCTTGTCATAATAAAGGGGTTGAATACTTATTGACTCAAGACATTTCAGCTTTTCAATTTTTATTGATTTGTAAACATTTCTAAAAACATAATTCCACTTTGACATTATGGGGTATTGTGTGTAGATCAGTGACACAAATTCTTAATTTAATCCATTTTAAATTCAGGCTTTAACACATCAAAATGTGTAAAAAGTCAAGGGGTGTGAATACTTTGAAGGTACTGTATACATTAGTTTGGATTTATGTTATTTATTAAGTGTAACCAAAGGGGAAAAGTAAGTTGAGTGTTAAAGGGAATAGTTTGATTGCAACTTGAAATATAGGTTTGTTAATAATCAAATACAACAGTTGGTAATGAATCATAGTCCTGTGTGGCTCAGTTGGTGACCATGGTGCTTGCAATGCCAGAGTTATGGGTTTGGTTCCCACAGGGGACCAGTGCAAAAATGTATGCACTCTCTACTGTAAGTTGCTCTGTATACGAGTGACTGCTAAATGACTAAAATGTTAACAAATGAAATCTAATTTAATTGTAATCAGTTCACAGAATTGTTTTAGGTTGAGCCAAAGAGTCTTTAATTTTTTTACAGTGTGTGCAGACAATGTGAGGGGAAGATACCAGGTTGCATGGAACATGGCCTTGGAGGAAGTGTAATTTGTTCTCATCCATTATGATTTATCCATTGAAAGTTGAAAAGTTCATATCGAGGAAAAAACCCACACAATATTCTTGAATTACTGTGTGGAAAGATTGAAAACTATAAGTTAATTCAGCTTTTCCACAAGTCGTGTACCCCAATTCACACAATAATAGTCATTGAATTTAAAACAGATGATGTCAGTCGACTTCTTCAGGACCATACAGGGGTTGTGTCTCGGTCTCTAATCATATTTATTTTTGCCTTGGTAGCTACTCAGTTTTCTTTAGCATTGTCTGAAATGCTCCGAAACACAGTTCATCACTCATACAGTAGAGGAGATTTTAGAGTTAGAGTCAAGGTAGTAATATTTCACTCCAATGGATAGTTCACCCAATAGCTTCGTTCATCACTACAATGGATTACACAGCTTCGTAAATTACTTTGTTCAACTTCAGGTTCAAGAGGTGATAGCAATATCCTAAACAGGTGTTCATTTTTTTTATAATCCTTTCAGAGATACAACAGCAGAAGGATGTTATCTGTCACCTGTCGTTCAGTATTGGGTCCAATATTGTAAGGAATGATTTATAGGTTCCTCCCTGTTTCATTTTTCAGAATGTGTCTTTTTGGTTATCCTGTGGCACACGAAGATGAAGTGGCCTGTTTGATAAATGGCAGATGCAATATACAAGCTGTCCGGGTGGTTTTAGGAATCTAATGCTGCCTCTGATAATGCCCCCAACATCTCTTATAGTAACCCAAGATTTTAATAGCTTTTGTATTTGTGTCAGAACCAACTGGTGGTCTTGTTCATATATACAAAAAAAGAGGGATTCTATGTGGACTGTCAGAGGAGAAAAATGATCACACCAGGAGCCATAGTGATGATGACGTCAGACCATGTTCCATGATCAATTTATATATATTTGCATCCACAACTCAAAAATTTACGGTGTGTAGTCATTTTTGTAGTACTAAAGGTTGCTCGGGATTGGCGACGAATATGTAGGGAGGACCAGCAAACGAGAGCATGCAGGTCACAGTGGTGGGTAGTATATAGGGCTTTGGTGGCAAAACAGATGGCACTGTGATAGACAGCATCCAATTTGCTGAGTAGAGTGTTGGAGGTTATTTTGTAAATGACATCACTGAAGTCAAGGATCGGTAGGATAGTCAGTTTTACGAGGGTATGTTTGGCAGCACGAGTGAAGGAGGCTTTGTTGCGAAATTGGAAGCCGATTCTAGATTTAACTTTGGATTGGAGATGCTTAATGTGAGTCTGGAAGGAGAGTTTACAGTCTAGCCAGACACCTAGGTATTTATAGTTGTCCACACATTCTAAGTCAGAACCGTCCAGAGTTGTGATGCTAGTCGGGCGGTCAAGCTCGGGCAGCGATCAGTTGAAGAGCATGCATTCCCTTTTACTAGCATTTAGATGCTGAGCTGTATTCAGTCTTACATAGGTGTTCCTCTTGTCCAGATGGGTTAGGGCAGTGTGCGGTGTGATTCCGATTGCGTCGTCTGTGGACCTATTCGGGTGGTAAGCAAATTGGAGTGGGTCTAGAGTGTCAGTTAGGGTGGAGGTGATATGATCCTTGACTAGTCTCTCAAATCACTTCATGATGACGGAGTGAGTGCTACGGGGAGATAGTCGTTTAGCTCAGTTACCTTAGCTTTCTTGGGAACAGGAACAATGGTGGCCCGCTTGAAGCATGTGGGAACAGCAGACTGGGATAGGGATTGATTGAATATGTCCGTAAACACACCAGCTGGTCTGCGCATGCTCTGAGGACACGGCTAGAGATACCATAAGGCCGGCAGTCCTGCGAGGGTTAAGACGTTTAAATGTTTTACTCACATTGGCCGTGGTGAAGGAGAGCCCACAGGTTTTGGTAGCTGGCCATGTCAGTGGCACTGTATTGTCCTCAAAGTGAGCAAAGAAGTTGTTTAGTTTGTCTAGGAGCAAGACATCAGGGTCCGCGACAGAGCTGGTTTTCTTTTTGTAGTCTGTGATTGACTGTAGACCCTGCCACATACCTCATGTCTGAGCTGTTGAATTGCGACTCTACTTTGTCTCTATACTGACGCTTAGCTTGTTTGATTGCCTTGCGCAGGGAACATTTACAGTATCTGTATTCAGCCATGTTTCCGTTCGCCTTGACCTGATTAAAAGCAGTGGTTCGCGCTTTCAGTTTTGCGCGAATGCTGCCAGCAATCCACGGTTTCTGGTTGGGCAAGGTTTTAATATTCGCAATGCGAACAACATCACCATTTGCACTTGCTAATAAACTCGCTCACCGAATCAGCATATACGTCAATGTTGTTCTACGCTATGCGGAACATATCTGAGGAAGTACAGTTCCCGCTCAGCCCAGTCAAAACTGTTCGCTGCTCTGGCCCCCCAATGGTGGAACAAACTCCCTCACGACGCCAGGACAGCGGAGTCAATCACCACCTTCCGGAGACACCTGAAACCCCACCTCTTCAAGGAATACCTAGGATAGGGTAAGTAAGGGTAAGTAATCCTTCTCACCCCCCCCCCCCCAAAAAAAAAAAAAAAAAAAAGATTTAGATGTAAGTGGCTGTTCCACTGGATGCCATAAGGTGTATGCACCAATTTTGTAAGTCGCTCTGGATAAGAGCGTCTGCTAAATGACTTAAATGTAATGTAAATGTATATCTCAACATTACCCTCTGCAGTGCCTTGCGGTCAGAGACCGAGCAGTTGCCATAAAAGCCAGTGATGCAACCCATAAGGATGCTCTCGATGGTGCAGTTGTAGAACATTGAGGATCTCAGGACCCATGCCAAATATTTTCAGTCTCCTGAGGGGGAATATGTTTTGTCGTGTCCTCTTCACAATTGTCTTGGTGTGTTTGGACCATATTAGTTTGTTGGTGTTGATGATGTGGACACCAAGGAAGTTGAAGATCTCAACCTGCTCCACGACAGCCCCGTCGATGAGAATCGGTCCTCCTTTTCCTGTAGTCCACAATCATCTCCTTTGTCTTGATCACGTTAAGGGAGAGATTATTGTCCTGGCACCATACGGCCAGGTCTCTGACCTCCTCCCTAAAGGCTGTCTCGTCATTGTTGGTGGTCAGGCCAAACTTAATGATGGTGTTGGAGTTGTGCATGGCCGTGCAGTCATGAGGGAACAGGGAGTACAGAAGGTGACTGAGAATGCACCCCTGAGGGGACCACTGTTGAGGATCAGTGTGGCGGATGTGTTGTTATCTACTCTTACCACCTGGAGGTGGCCCGTCAGAAAGTCCAGGATCCAGTTGCAGAGAGAGGTATCTAGTCAAATCAAATCAAATCAGGGTCCTTAGCGTAGTGATGAGTTTAAACGGAACTATGGCGTTGAACTGAGCTGTTGTCAATGAATAGCATTCTCACATAGGTGTGTTCCTTTTGTCCAGGTGTGAAAGGGCAGTGTGGAGAACATATAGTCTGTGGATTTTTTGGGGCTGTATGCAAATTGGAGTGGGTCTATGGTTTCTGGGATAATGGTGTTGATGTGAGCCATGACCAGCCTTTCAAAGCACTTCATGGCTACAGACATGAGTGCTACGGGTTGGCAGTCATTTAGGCAGGTTACCTTAGTGTTCTTGGGCATAGGGACTATGGTGGTCTGCTTGAAACATGGTGATATTACAGACTCAGACAAGGAGAGGGTGAAAATGTCAGTGAAGACACTTGCCAGTCGGTCAGTGCATGCTCGGAGTACACATCCTAGTAATCTGTCTGGCCCTGCAGCCTTGTGAATGTTGACCTATTTAAAGGTCTTACTCACATAGGCTTCGGAGAGCGTGATCACACAGTCGTCCAGAACAGCTGATGCTATCATGCATGCCTCAGCCTTACTTGCCTCGAAGCAAGCATAGAAGTAATTTAGCTTGTCTGGTATGCTCGTGTCACTGGGCAGCTCTCGGCTTTGCTTCCCTTTGTAGTCTGTAATAGTTTGCAAGCCCTGCCACATCCGACAAGCGTCGGAGCTGGTGTAGTATGATTCGAACTTTGTCCTGTATTGACGCTTTGCATGTTTGATGGTTCGTTGGAGGGAATAGCAGGATTTCTTATCAGCTTCCAGGTTAAAGTCCCGCTCCTTGAAAGCAGCAGCTCTACCCTTTAGCTCAGTGCGGATGTTGCCTGTAATCCAAGGCTTGCACTTATTGATGAAGCCAGTGACTGATGTGGTGTACTCCTTAATGCCATCGGGGAAAAAAATCATGGAACATATTACAATTTGTGCTAGCAAAACAGTTTCTGTAGCCTACCATCTGCTTCCTCTGACCACTTTTTTATTGACCAAGTCACTGATGCTCCCTGCTTTCATTTTTGCTTCTAAGCAGGAATCAGGAGGATAGAATTATGGTCAGATTTGCCAAACGGAGGGTGAGGGAGAGTTTTATACGCGTCTCTGTGTGTGGAGTAAAGGTGGTCTAGAGTTTTTTCCCCTCTGGTTGCACATTTAACATGCTGGTAGAAATGAGGTAAAACAGATTTAAGTTTCCCTGCATCAAAGTCCCCGGCCACTAGGAGCGCCGCCTCTGGATGAGTGTTTTCCTGTTTGCTTATGGCTGTATACAGCTCATTGAGTCCGGTCTTGTGACAGCATCGGTTTGTGGTGGTAAATAGACAGCTACGGAGAATATAGACGAAAACTCTCTAGGTAGATAGTGTGGTCTACAGCTTATCATGATATCGTGAACCATCTGTTGTTTACAAATATACATAGACCGCCACCTCTTGTCTTAGAGGCTGCTGTTCTATCCTGCCGATACAGTGTTTAACCCGCCAGCTGTATGTTATTCATGTAGTCGTTCAGCCACAACTCGGTGAAACACAAGATATTACAGTTTATGTCCCTTTGGTAGGATATACGTGCTGTAGTTTGTCCACTTTATTAGCCAGCGATTGTATATTAGCTAATAGTACCGATGGCAAAGGCAGATTAGTCACTCGTCGCCAAATCCTCACAAGGCACCCCGATCTCTTTCTGTGATAGCTCTGACTCCTTCTCCTACAAATTACAGGGATGAGGGCCTCTTCGGGTGTCAGGAGTAAATCCTTCTCATCCAACAAAATTATTTGTCTAGCTAAAGTTGAGTAATCTCTGTTCTGATGTCAAGAAGCTCTTTTTGGTAATAAGAGACGGTAGCAGCAACATTATGTAGAAAATAAGTTACAAGCAATGCAAAAAAAAAAAAAACAGCACGGTTGGCTAAAAGCCCATAAAATGGCAGCCATCCCCTCCAGCACCATCTCATCTCCATCACTACCAAACAAACACAAGTAAAAACTCTTACCTTAATGTATCAGCCTATACACCTAAATATTTGAGAGCTGACATACTGTATTGCATGGAAACAAGACTTGTTTCAGTCTGATCAACTGTAGGCTACTAACAGCAGTTGTACAGTCTAGCTTTCTGGCTACGGTCAACAACCGGTAACATTGTGTATTTGTCAGAAAATGTGAATTGGAGGAAATTTGGTTAATATTTTCAACTTGCCTAGGCTACCTAGACTTTTTCAATCCACAATTATTAACTGTAATTAAATCAAACACAGTAGCAGTTTAGTTTGTGAGCCATTGTTGTATTATGGTATTATTGTAAATAAGAATTTGTTCTTAACTGACTTGCCTAGTTAAAAATTCAATATTGTAAATTAAAAAATCATGCTCCAAATGCATTTGTAGATAACAGCAATGGAAGAGGGAGAAAGGATTTTCTGCTCCAGCTGTCAGAGAGTAGGTGTACTAGTTATATAGGGCCGGTTGTGGGATGACATTATGAAAATATTTTCCAGTTTTAGTCCCTAGAGAGGAAAACTATGAAGACAGAAAGATAATAGCCAGGCTGTCTAATTGTAATAAAATGAAGCCTGTTTCTTTGTGATGTCTGTGAAAGCCTGTCTGCAGTTGAAGAGGTCCCAGTGAATGTCCCCAGACACTTTCTTGCTCATCCTTGTATGCCATGGGTTGTATGTGCACTTATGTTAGCAATGTTTTATACAACAATACAGTTAAAAGTCACACACTGTAGGCTACAAACATATTACAACTGTAGCAGGCCAATCCTTCTGCTGGAGGTATGCTTAGTGTGCAGGCTTCTGTATCAACCCACCTGACTCAACTTTTCAACTTATCAAAATAAATGAGTTGATAATAATGTGTATTATTGCTGGGCTGGAATAGAAGTCTGCTCACCCAGTTAGATCAGGGCAAGGTTGACCACCTCTGGTATGGACTTTTTTGTTTACCCGTAATTATGCTTTAGTAATTATAGCCTTCAATCAATGTTGATTCATTTAAGTGAAGTGCTTAAAACTTGTAATTGTTAACTTAAAAACATTACTCAAGGTGAACTAGTGTCAATGTTCATTCATCACAGATCACAATTCTGCAATAAAGAGGTGTGAAGGGGATCTGTCTCTAATTGATCCGTTTCTGTGTTGCTTTCTCAAAATGACATCACATATGTCTAGTTGTGAGCTCCATAATCAGTTTTATTTGATTATCACTGTTACGAATCCCTTTTGGACCGACAGTCTAGGGGAGATGGTAACGAGACCCGTAACAACTCATGCAATTTATAATAGTGACAAAGTAAAAGTGAGAACGAAATAACCACGACTACTGAAATCTACCATCAAACTCAGGGTTTATTAGTAAACACACGGTAATGGGGGAGCAGGCAAAGGGGCTGAGCTGGTACCAAGGAAAGAAGCAATAAGCATCCAAAAACACCCCCAAGCTTGACTAGCCTATTTTAACAACAGCTAACTAACCAAAAATACAGTGGGTGGTCCACCCAGTTCTAACTAGGGTATTTAACAAAGTTTACCTACAGGTAGTGTATGCCCATGGGCGACTTGTCTTGGTTCCCCCTTTTCCCACCAGCAAACAAACACCATAACTAAAAACAATACTCACAGGTGAAGACAAAGTGATATGGAGGTGCTCAAACAAAAGATAACTCAATACATAAGCGATAGCGACATAGTAGGAGAGGGTGAAAAAGAGCGCTCTACAGACATATGGCATTTACAGAGAGATTGCACTCAAGAGCAAACTGACAGGGTTTTTAAACCAAGGGAAAGGAACTGTGATTGGGTAGGAAATAGGAGGAGGTGTGTCTTCTGATTGATGATTGATTGGTGACTGATTGGAGAGTGATGATTTTCACCTGTGAGGGGAGAAGGAGAGAAAAGAACACAGGATACATACACACACAGGATACCTGTATCCGTAACAGGGGCGGCAGCATAGCCTAGTGGTTAGAGCGTAGTAACCGGAAGGTTGCGAGTTCAAAACCCCCGAGCTGACAAGGTGCAAATCTGTCGTTCTGCCCCTGAACAGGCAGTTAACCCACTGATCCTAGGCCGTCATTGAAAATAAGAATTTGTTCTTAACTGACTTGCCTGGTTAAATAAAATAAAGGTAAAAAACAGTCACTGTCTCAGGATATCAGCCATGTGAACCCATTTTGCAGCTTATCATAATAGCATGCATCACCAATTCAGCCATAGGCCTACAGTATGATAGTATAACTGGCCTAATGGGCATGTGCAATCAACGTGCCCTTGTCATTGTACATCTGAAGCAGAGAATAGCTAAACTCACACAACATTTGCATATAGATGAGCTAGCTAGCAATATGTTCTCATTTTAAAATGATACATATGGATAACGGATATGAGGCTAACCACAAGACAGATTTTCTACATTATTTTTTCTGACATAAAATTGTTTAGTGCAAATCCAGTCCTTGCATTCTAGGTACAGTACTGCACATAAAAATAAGGAGCAATTTGTGGACTAATTAAAATGTCAAAAAAGGTATGTAATGTGTCCTGGGGAGCGTTGTAATTGTACCTCATTTATTTGCTGAGAATGATTTTCAAATACAGAGACAAAATCATAAGGTCAATGCATGGAGGAGGATTGTTGGTTTTGATGGTGGGTAAAGAGAGATTTGCACAACAATGTTTGCAAGTCAAAACCACAATTTCCTTTATCCAAAGTACCCATTCATGTGCATGTACTGTAGGCCTCTGTGCTACGGTATGATCATCAATGTCATGACACAAGTATAATGAAAGAGCCATAAGCTATAATATATGAGAATCATAATGTTAAAATACCATAATCCAATTGGTAGCATATTATGTAGAAAATGTATGCTTAGTGTATAACTTAAAACGTTATAATGCATGTTACTGAAGATTTCTATCATTTGGTGGACAAATGTCACGACTTAATTTACTCAACACATTCACAAATGGTGACTTTTATCACAGTTCTGAAGTTCAGGTTGCTTGAGGTTCATCGCTAGCTAGCAGCACAAGCAAACATTGTTGTGCAAATCTCTCTAAACCCACCATCAACACCAATTTCTGCAATCCTCCTCCATGCCATTGACCTTATGATTTGTATCTGTATTCTAGCAAAGCTATAGAATTGGAAAACCAGACACAGCGATGATTGGCTTTCCTCTATCTCTTTTGGCTGTGCTTGCCCGGAACTAATGACAGGCGGAACTATGTTTTATGAACAGAGGATTTTCAAGCAAACATCTGCTCCTCAACTGATTGGTTAACGGTAGCGGTGGCTGTGGCCGTGTACAAATTGCATAAAGAAGAGCAGAGCTGAACATTTTCTATCGCTCAGCTAGCAGGGTTCGCACTAATCACCATCCCACAATCCCCTGCGCATTGCTTAGCATGCTCCTGTTGAAAATGAATGGGGGTGGAACTTCATCTGCCGAATTCGGAAGTGATGGAAACCATATATTAGGCCTACAGTTGCAAACCTGCATAAAGCAAGCTTAGTGCTGTAAGTTATATTGTCCAATCTTGTTGCTTTCTCTGTCTGTGTATAGGAAACGCCCATAGTCCTTCTTTAAAATATAATTAATATGAACAAGTACAAGGTTGCTGCAGTTTGAGAGGGTTTTCAACCTCTCCAAGGCCAGGAATTTTTCCAGGAGTTTTTGAAAATTATGTGACGTGGCCCATAGCCCATATTAAACCATTATTTTTTATTTTTTTAAGAATAGATCAATCATGGTCATATCGTATAATATTCAGAGTTTTACCTGGTTAGGATACAAGATCAGGAAAAACTACAGGGTCCAGATTTTTTTATTCGCCACACCACTCTGGGACCTGTGGGGCAACCTCTGCTGGACCAAAGTTAAACTGTCAACTTCAAAGGGCCAGGTGTTGAGAGGCCTATACACTCCTGCTCTTCAGAGGGGTGCTGTTTTTGTCCCTTGTCTGCTTCTGTGAGATTGATGCGCTGCCGCCGCACTAATTTAGCCATTCTACTATTTGTTTAAAATAAAGTGGTAAATATGTTTTACACCTCTCAAACCATTTATTTCTATATGGCTGCACTGTCCATCTGTAGTGCTCCTTTACTGCGAAACATAATGAAATGTTACATAGGCAGTGCATAATGAAATGTTACATAGGCAGTGCATAATGAAATGTTACATAGGCAGTGCATAATGAAATGTTACATAGGCAGTGCATAATGAAATGTGATATTGGTAGAAAGCTTAGATTAACAATCATTTAACTGCACTGTCCAATTTACCGTAGCTATTACAGTGAAATAATAAATACCATGCTATTGTTTGAGGAGAGTGCACAGTTTTGAACATGAAAAGTTATTAAAAAACAAATTAGGCACATTTGGGCAGTCTTGGTACAAAATTTTGAACAGAAATGCAATGGTTCACTGGGTCACACTTAAAGGGTGCACATACACTGCTGCCATCTAGTGGCCAATATCTAAATTGCACCTGGGCTGGAATAATACATTATGGTCTTTCTCTTGCATTTCAAAGATGATTGTACAAAAAAAGTTTATTTTTCTTTGTATTATCTTTTACCAGATCTAATGTGTTATATTATACTACATTCCTTTCACATTTCCACACACTTCAAAGTGTTTCCTTTTAAATGGTACCAAGAACATGCATATCTTTGCAAAATGTACAATGCTACGATTTTTGCAAAACGTATCATATGTTACAAATTCCAATTTGTTAAGGCTAACATTGGCTAAGTGGCTAATGCTAACATTAGATAGCTGGCTAACGTTAGCTAGGCTAGGGGTTAAGGTTAGGAGTTAACGGTTCAGGTTAAAGGGGTCAGGTTAAGGTTAGGGTTAGGGGAGGGTTTAGTGGGGAGGGGAAAAGATTAAGGTTAGGGTTATGGAAAGGGTTAGCAAACATGGTAAGTATTTGCAAAGTAGCTAAAAAGTAGTAAGAAGTTGCTAATTAGCTAAAGTTGTCCGTGATGAGATTCAAACATGCTACCTTTAGGTAGACATTCACGTTATACACCCACTCATCCACCCTCCTTCTGTCTTATGTAACCATACCTAACATAACATATAGTAATGTTTACTATGTTATGTATAGTCTGAGACTCGGCTGGAGTTTACCCACCTATTTATTTTTTTACACTACATCACCTGCAGGCCTATTTGAAGTTCATGGTAATACACATTGCAGCCTAGTCTAGAAAGTTAACCATGTGTTAAGGTGACCAACCTGTTTTCCCCAGGACAGTTTCAGCCCCATTCCAGGTGACCTGACTTTTCAGGCTACTAAAAAGGTAAAATTATTTGTCCCATAAAAATAATTTGGCACGTGCACTCAATACAGCAGGGTTTCCCAAACTCAGGCCTGGGGCCCCCTCTGGGTGCACATTTGGGGTTTTGCCTTAGCACTACACAGTTGATTCAAATAACCAACTCAAATAACCAACTTTGATTATTTGAATCAGCTGTGCAGTGCTAGGGCAAAAACCAAAACGTGCACCCAGGGAGCAGGACCGACTTTGGGGAAACCCTGCAATACAGGGACCCCCGAATGTCATGGTATAATTTGTACTCTGGGCGCACATCTCGTTCAAATTATCAATATTTAAAGACCCCCCAAAAGTTTATCTTTTGATGCCTTTAGCGCCCCCTGGCTACCCCATAATTTGCAATCTGTTTCTAAGCATACTTAACACTGAGTGGATAAAACATTAGGAACACCTGCTCTTTCCATGACTTAGACTGACCAGGTGAATCCAGGTGAAAAGGAGTATAGTAGCATGTGCCAAGAGCACCTGTTTGAGTGTGTCAAGAACTACAACGCTGATGGGTTTTTCATGGTCAACAGTTTCCCGTTTGTGTCAAGAATCGTCCACCACCCAAATGACGTCAAGCCAACTTGACACAATTGTGGGAAGCATTGGAGTCAACATGGGTCAGCATCCCTGTTTGAACGTGTTCGACACCTTGTAGAGTCCATGGCCCGATGATTTGAGGCTGTTCTGAGGGCAAAACTGAGTGCAACTCAATATCAGGAAGGTGTTCCTAATGTTTTGTGCACTCTGTGTATAGTTATAATGGGATTATGGACATGTATTATATAGTGTATAAAGTCATATTGTATTTGAATGCAATCCATTAACTGCCTCAGCAGCCCTTTAATGAGGTTCTCTGTTTATCATTGTGTGTTCCTGCAACTTATTAAACTGTAACACAAGCATTTGGAATCAAGCACAGTAAAATCAATTGGGGCGAAAATACATCTTTGCAGCTTTTAATAAATGCAACTAGCTTCCTATCAAGAACATCAGGAGTAAACTGTATATGATTACCCATAAACCTAGCTGAATTCCATGCTTAATCACATTCAAATTAATCTTGCAGAGAACTCTTTCTTATTAACTCATTTACTTCCTGGTGATGTGAGGCCAAAACTCCATCCCACCAAAACAGGCAAAAAATGTAGGCGCCCTTTTCATCATTTTCGCACTTTCATAGTGTCATTCCAACCTCATAAAGGGCCTTTAAGCACTACATACAGTTGAATTCGGAAGTTTACATGCACCTTAGCCAAATACATTTAAACTCATTTTTTTCACAATTCCTGACATTTAATCCTACTAAAAATTCCCTGTTTTAAATTGCTTCCAAGGATGAACCAGACTTGTGGAGGTCTTGACTGATTTCTTTAGATTTTCCCATGATGTCAAGCAAAGAGGCACTGAGTTTGAAGGTAGGCCTTGAAATACATCCACAGGTACACCTCCAATTGACTCAAATGATGTCAAGTAGCCTATCAGAATTTTTTTTTTTTTTTTTTTACTTCTAAAGCCATGACATAATTTTCTGGAATAGCCGACTGTTTAATTTGGATCATGAGAACATTGTCTTCAGCGTTGAACTTTTCCTCCCATTAGATATGTTCTAGCCGACTACAAAGCTAACACAATCACATGATGACTTAAGCTGGTAAGACAGCAAACTAGGGGCATTTCATTTCGTTTAACCTGTTTTTCTATTGACATTTCTTTGTATATATCCATAAAAATGATGCTGGTTCATAATTATGATTGACTGAGAAAGCTGCATGTCTGTCTCATCCCAACATGTTCATTATTATGGGACACAGTATTTCAGAGATAATGTCTAGATGCTTTTTGCAGTGGAGATCAAGTTTAGAAATTGCATGGCTGGGCAGATGAGACAGTGGATCTGTAAAAGTAGTAGTAGTAGTAGTAGTAATAGTGTGTTGCTAGGTAATGACATAAATGATGACTATACTGCCCATGTGTAAGTTGTCTAGTATATCATGGAGATGATAGACTAACAATGGGAATTCCAAACCACCCGTTGTATAATTAAGCAGTAAGTCCCGACGGGGTGTGGTATATGATCAATATACCACGGCTAAGGTCTGTACTTACGCATGACGCAGTGCGGAGTGTCTGGACACAACCGTTAGCCGTGATGCATTGGCCATATATAACAAACCCCAGAGGTGCCTTATGGCTATTTTTAATTATTTTCCAACCTAATTAGAACAGTAAATTAAATGTCTTGTCGAACCCGTGGTCTATGGTATACCACGGCTGTCAGCCAATCAGCATTCGGGGCTCAAACCACCCAGTTTATAATGGGGGATATCTTACTATTATTGGATAATTCATTCTAAAGCATTTGAAGGTCAGCAGAGAGAAAAAGAGAAGATTCTAAACATTGCAACGTTGTCTTTTTAAAAATCCCAATATAACATACTGTAACCAAACCTCCCTGTGTTAGCCATTTGAGTGATGCAGCCTGCACCTTCTGAAATACATTAACATTGGATTCTGCGAGAGCACCAAGTAGAAACAAAACAAAGGTTTTCCACAGGGGGGACGTGTTGATTTATGACTGGGTTTAGAATGCAGCCCCCTGAGTTAAACCATGGTAGGAGAGAAGAATAAATCTAACACTGATCGTGGTCAACCCCTAGCCTGAAATATAACAGTCCGTTTGGCCCCCGAAGTCACCTCTGTTGGCCTTGAACCACTTCTAGTAGTAAATCGTTAGCTCTCTGCCTAAAGGGGAGGTAACGTGTGGGCATGGCTAGCTGAGCATGTACACCGTACACTCACATGACGTGCTTCAACACTGTTTCGTCATCTCCATAGTGAAGCCGCATCCAGTTATTTATTTAAGAGAACTCCTACAAACAATTTTCCTACAGTACAGATAGCAATCTATAGGAAGGTCCTGCAGTTTGCTTTGCTCCTTTTCAGTTCGGGCACAATGTTGAACATGCACAAATAAAGCTACACTTGAGATTCAGAATCCTGTAATGATTGTGCCCTCTGAGACCTTTGGAGTTTTAGTTTCCGTTGCATATTAAGCATACAGTAGGTTTACACTGCTGTAGCTATAGACTTGCTCTGAAATGATCCTGCCTGTTAGTAGGATTCTCACAGTATGGACTGTCGTCAATGACAACCTAATGTAATGTCAAGTTGCTTTGTGTCAATGTGATTAATCATGATTCACATTCCACTGTTTATCAAATCATTTCCCCACAGAGAGATGGCCCAAGGTCCAAATACAACAGCCTTTGACATTCCCCTTTGACCTCCAACGTTCAAAAGATATAATTTACTCATGACCCATTTGCTTTGATGCTTCTTCACCATGGTGATGCAACTGTCGCCATGAAACAGCCCATAATTGATTGTATTAACAGAGATATCAGCATGACTTTGAAGTAATTTTCTAATTGGCATTTCCTTTTGAAATGAATGCTACAAATGTGGCTTAACTATGATAAATGAAATTCTCACCTTAGATTCTGCTGCATTCGTTTCATCTTTTAGACTAATAGCAATAGCTGTGTT
Source organism: Oncorhynchus keta (assembly GCF_023373465.1). Taxonomy (NCBI): domain Eukaryota; kingdom Metazoa; phylum Chordata; class Actinopteri; order Salmoniformes; family Salmonidae; genus Oncorhynchus; species Oncorhynchus keta. The sequence continues at coordinate 28,870,409 of NC_068454.1, forward strand.
TATCTCCTAACCTCACTCGACTTGAAAGGCCAGTGCTGAGGCTTTCATGTTATGCCCCCTCTGACTTTTATATCATGTTCCAATATGATATTGTTACGCAAATTTAGCCAGAGTTTTCATATGGATTTTGCCAGGTGTAGGTGGGAGTGTATGTCTGACCATAAGTGATGGGTAATATACTCATCTCATATGTATATACTGTACTCGATACCATCTACTGTATCTTGCCTATGCTGCTCTGTACCATCACTCATTCATATATCTTTATGTACATATTCTTTATCCCCTTACACTGTGTATAAGGCAGTAGTTTTGGAATTGTTAGTTAGATTACTTGTTGGTTATTACTGCATTGTCGGAACTAGAAGCACAAGCATTTCGCTACACTCACATTAACATCTGCTAACCATGTGAATGTGACAAATAAAATTTGATTTGATTTGATTTAATAAGTGCAACAGGTCATTTATTTCAAGAGTTTAGGACCCTTGAGATATGTGTGTGTGTTTGTGTGTGTGCGTATGAATGTGTGTGAATGTGTGTGTGTGTGTGAGAGGGGGTGGTTGTGGAACGTGACTTGAACAGTGATTAAGATGGGCAGTGTGTGTGTGTGTGTGTGTATGTGTGTGTGTGTGTGTATGTGTGTGTATGTGTGTGTGTGTGTGTGTGTGTGTGTGTGTGTGTGTGTGTGTGTGTGTGTTTGTGTGTGTGGTTGTAGAACGGGACTTGAAGAGTGATTAAGATGGGCAGTGTGTGTGTGTGTGTATGTGTGTGTGTGTGTGTGTGTGTGTGTGTGTGTGTGTTTGTGTGTGTGGTTGTAGAACGGGACTTGAAGAGTGATTAAGATGGGCAGTGTGTGTGTGTGTGTGATCTAAATCCCATTTAAAAGGCATGATGAGTTATCTCCAGGCTTGTTTACAACAGAAAGGCAGAAGGATAACTTGCTCCAGCTTTATCTAACTGAATGTCAGAGAGGGCCTTAAGCATTATTCCCACACATAAAGATTTTCTCATCAAGACCCTGTCAAGGACAAAATACTATCTGCGTTGTGGGATCAGACCTAAAAAACTAATCTGGAAAGTTTTCCTTGTCTATTATGATGTGTGAGTAATACAAGAGGTTGTATAACAAATTAGATATAAAGTAAAAAAATAATAATACAAAAAAATGCCGTAGGATTTCATAAATCATATTGTGTAAGATCGTTAATGCACCATACACCTTTTGAATCATAGCCACGGATGTCACATTTGTACATTGTTAGGAAATAGATACAGCTGCAGTAAGGACTATTTATTAAACGATTTACAAATAATTTTGTTTAATTTATTGTACTTTCACGTTTGATGCCAATGAATGACAAAATTCAACTTGAATTGGCTTCTTTCTGGTTGGTTATGTTTGAATCAGTATGATGTGATGCTAAAGCGATCTGCGTTTCCATGCTCCTCTGTTTAAGACATAGTTTATATTTTTTAAGGCCCAGTCTTAGTACCAGTGTTGCTGATCATGCTTGTGTATTTATTCTGTAAATTACCATCCCATTCAGGATGTACATAAAAATTACGAACATCCTGAAAGAGTCCAAGGAGAGAATGGAGGCCTGATTATGGAGTCCTCAGCAGCTAAAAGGGCTTCTGTTCTGTTGTAATATTCCCAGGGAGAAGGAACCCAGGAGCTCAACAGAGAGAGTCAGCCCCATTATATTCATGAGGTTACAAGGACAGGCAGTGGGCATGGATTCCGGGCAGCTTTTTAATGAGAAGCCTTTCTCTGAGAGATGCTGTATCGTAGCACCAGGACTCTTAGCAGAGCAAAGACCATTCACAGTGCAAACAATATCAGATTTTGAAAAGAAAGGTTGTTTTGATGTCACATTATGCAATTATTTGGCAGTATAATTACACTTTAAATGACCTCTGTAGCTTCCATAATGTGAGTCATCAATAAAGTAAAGATTCTATACTGTTAAGCCTCCATTGCAATATACAGTAGCATAAGATACAATACAAGGAAAAACATTCACTTTCAGTGTTGTATTTTCACTATCAGTGTCTATCTCCATTCTCAGAAATGTTAAATGCACATATGCATGAACATATCAGGTATAACTAAAAAAAATCACTGAGACTGGATTGATGTTGAAACTTGATGGAGTCTTTATCATAGCCGACAGAGAAGAAGATGGGAAACGTTGATATCTGCAATATGAAGCAATCACTGTCTCTTCCAGCAGGCACGTCCTCAGTCAGGGATCTAAAATGGAATACGGAAGCAATTTCACACCCACTTGTTGCTTGTCATCCATTTAATTGTGAAAATCATAAAACCTTTTCCTTTTTGCGATATAGATATGTAATTTATGTCTTGTCAGGGTGGGGATTACTGGGATCCATGACTTCTCATAATGTACAAAATATTGATGTCTCTCTCAACACAGGTCCTTACCATAAGAAACAAGTTGATCGTTCACAGGCATGGCACCATGTTTGAAAGTCAATATGTTTAACATTTGCACAACTAGGAGGACATTTCCAGTCTTGTACAATTATTGGTATTTAAGTGAACAAAAAAAACTGTAACAACTGTAACACAGAGAGATCAGGAGCAAGCATTTTTCTGGGCTCCTCTCCATCTTATTAGTGAGAGTTGGCTGGCTACAGCTGTTGCTGGTGAGAGAGCGAGCAGAGGGTCTGCCAGCCCGTTGCAGTAGAGTGAAAACAAAAATAAATTGGGGAGGTTGGTGATAGCAGCACAGCATGAGGTGCAATGTTTATGGAATATTTTCTGACACCACCCTCCATTTTATTTTGAGTTTTTCTTTCTCTCAGCTTCAATACTTTTAGGACAAACAGTGTACATTTGTGCCTTACATGGGGCAAAGTGGGTCAAAGGAAAACTATATATTGAAAACTTTTCCCTGGCTTGTGTACATTATTAGCTGTATGGTGATCCACTGTAAACCTGATAAATTAGCTTCAGATCCATTATATGCTTCAACTGTGATTAGAAGGATGATTGATGAGTCGAATTTGTGGCCGTCAAAATAACATAAAAAACATTACTGGTCTAGTGCTCATCAGTCACCAATTAGTGCTCCCAATACGTTATCTGTACTGTAGGTGGTATTATCTGTACATTGGACTATTTAATTGTTGGCGTAGTCTGCAGATCAGTCATTACACTATAACCTAAAGCCATGTGGAGGTGCACCTGTTTGGGGAGTTGAGTTTCTTGCTGACGGAGACTATTTTCCAGGCCGGCTACGCTAAGGGTTCAAAGGCCATCCTCTCCCCTGACTTGACTTGCATGGATTAAGCAGACTCCTGCTCTTTGACTGTCTCCTCATTTCCAGAATATGCTGTGTTTGCACTTGCACATAGTAACTAATATGCACTACTACAGCAACAAATAAATGGCACAAGAGCCCAAGCCCCACACAGTAACATTTTGCAAGTGGTTAAATGTCTGCTGGTTAAATGTCTGCTTAGCCTATGTGGATACACACATTTGGTAGATCCCTTGCCTCCCTCCCTCTCTTACTATCATATAATATATACAACTTTAAATCCATACTGGAGTAACTTCTGAACTGTAAAATATAATAGGACAAATATGAGGAACCAGCATGAAACCATTATTTGCTGGCATCCAGTGCATAGGTGTTTGGCAGTGACCCTGTATACTAGTGTTCCTGTTGTTGAACAGTAGCTGGACCCTTAAGGAACCCTAAATTGGTTCCCCTTGGTGAATGTATCATCCATTGATTTAATTTGATTCCAGGCTTTTGCCCCCTGGTCCAATCTAAAGTCATGCTCTATGGAGTGGTATTGTGAGGCAGTTAGCGTGCTGAGGTGGTTGGTGAGTAGGAGAGGCTAGGAGAGTAGGAGGGCCGTAGGTGGAAAGAAGTGCTCTTCTGAGTGCACCTAAGATAAATAAGAGAGTGTATGTAATTACTCCTATGTGTGCTGTTGTATAAGTGTGATTTCTAAAATAAAATCCATTTCACAGAATGTTGGCCAATGATGCTACTTTACAATCCAAGCAGCACACTCAACACTTATACCATTCTCCATTAATCTTAAATTATATTTGTATAACAAGACACCTACAGATGATGACATGATCAATTAAGATACTAATACTAGACATACAGTATATCTTTGTTGACGTTTGTAAACACCAATTGATGACACTATAAGAATTCTGAAACATATATTTTTTGACATCACAGCATACCAGCGAGCGGGCACCTCATGCACTTCATGACAATCTTTCATTTCAAGCAGGAAGCAGCACCATGTTCACAAAGTTTGCCCCCAGAGGATGATAAATTGAAGTAATGCATGTGTGAACCAGAATCTCCAGGGTAGGTACCTGGATGGGAGTGTGGATACAACCTCTCTAACCCTTCTCTCCTGGGGGGGGGGGCTAGGGAGGCTGGGATGGTACCGTAGGCTTGGCTAGGCCTTTGGGAGGACATTACCGCCCACCTACCAATCCCCACGAGCCTTACCTCTCTGTGTAATTACCACCGCTTGGGCCTCAGAGTAATATGTTTGTGTTTGGTTTCAACCATGTCTTTCTCTGCTGTGGAGCTCAGCTAGGCTCTTTATGCAGGGGTGCAGGTTTCACTATCAATTGATTGAACCAGTCAGTTCAAGAGTATATGTACTGTACAGCACTGCAGATAGCTAGGTACTGACTCTGCTTACACAGTCTAAGAGGTTGCCTATGTGGGCAGGTTTATCTCCTAAAATTTCTCACTAGTGTCGCATCATTTGCTGTACATTAGTACTTTAAATGAAATGGAAAATAAACATACAGCACACAACATCAGGAAAAAGGTTACTAAGTCCTTCATTTAGGCAGCAGGGATTTCCTTCCATACAATGGGGTTTAAATCAAAGCCTTGTTATTGAGGTGCATTGATTCACTGCCATCATAATCTCACCTCGCCAGAAAGCGGAAAGCTCAGCTCCCATTACAATACATTTACAGGCATTTGTTTGCCTAACGCTCAGTCTTCTGGGTATTTGGATGGATAAACATTGAGCGGATCATATATAAATACACTAAAAGTATGTGGACAAATTCAAATTAGTGGATTTGGCTATTTCATCCACACCCGTTGCTGACAGGTGTATAAAATCGAGTACACAGCCATGCAATATCCATAGACAAACATTGGTCAAATTTCTGCCCTGGTAGAGTAAGTAAGTGCTGTTATTGTGAAGTAGAAACGTCTAGGAGCAACAACGGCTCAGCCGCGAAGTGGTAGGCCACACAAGCTCCCAGAACGGGACCACCGAGTACTGAAGCGTGCAGCGCGTCAGTCCTCGGTTGCAACACTCACTACTGAGTTCTAAACTGCTTCTGGAAGCAACGTCAGCACAAGAACCGCTCATCAGGAGCTTCATGAAATGGGTTTCCATGGCCCATGCAGCCGCACACAAGCCTAAGATTACCATACGCAAAGCCGAGAGCTTTACACCTCTGGACTCTGGAGCAGTGGAAACACATTCTCTGGAGTGATTAATTACGCTTCACCATCTGGCAGTCCAACGGACAAATCTGGGTTTGGCAGATGCCAGGAGAACCCTACCTGCCCCATTGCATAATGCCAACTGTAAAGTTTTGTGGAGGAGGAATAATGGTCTGGAGTTGTTTTTCATGGTTCAGGCTAGACCCTTAGTTCCAGTGAAGGGAAATCTACAGCAGACAATGACATTCTAGACAATTCTGTGCTTCCAACTTTGTGGCAACAGTTTGGGAAAGGCCTTTTCCTGTTTCAACATGACAATGCCCCCATGCACAAAGCGAGGTCCATATAGAAACGGTTTGTCATATAGAAACTAGCCAGGCCTAATTGCCCAACATCAGTACCTGACCTCACTAATGCTCGTGGCTGAATGGAAGCAAGTCCCCACAGCATTGTTCCAACATCTAGTGGAAAGCCTTCCCAGAAGAGTGGAGACTTATAGCAGCAATGGAGGGACCAACTCTGTATTAATTCCAATGATTTTGGAATGAGATGTTCGATGAGCAGATGTCCACAAACATTTGTATGGAATGTATATATATAAAAGATACAGTATAGTTATGGCCCTGAGACCTAGGAGTGGACTGCTGCTGTAGAGAGGTAATCATCTGGGCTATATGGAATCTCATCAGCCTTTGAACAGGGTATGGTAGTAGGTGCCAGGCGCACCGGTTTGAGTGTGTCAAGAACTGAAACGCTTCTGGGTTTTTCACACTCAACAGTTTCCTGTGTGTATCAAGAATGGTCCACCACCCAAAGGACATCGAGCCAACTTGACACAACTGTGGGAAACATTGGAGTCAATGAAGAATGCTTTCGACACCTTGTAGTCCAAGCCCTGACAAATTGTCGCTGTTCAGAGGGCAAAAAGGGTCCCAACTCCCCTCCTTGTACACATCCATACAAAAGGCATTGTGATCTCTATCAGCCTCAGTAAATGGGATTCCCCTGGGTGAAATATGTACCTCTGTCACATGGTGTCATCCTTTACCTCACTATGCCCCCTTCCCCCTCCTCTCCTCCTCTTCCCTCATCCCCTGGTTTGTCACATCATATCTGTCTCAACATGATAAGACACTAGATTAACTTCCATCATCTTGACCTCACTGTGATTTTGGTGTTGTCCAGGGCAGCACATTGGGGGTTAACTGCAGCGGCAGAGCAGCGGCGAGCCAGCATTGGTTATCTCCACTTCTCTTCTGCATGGTGATGCGATGCAGCCTGAATGCATAGAGACAACAGGCCTAGCTCCATTACCCCCACTGTCACATTGTGTTTTATGTATCACCCTCGAAGTGAGCCCAGGCTCCTTGTTTGGCTAACAGACATGTAGGATTATACACTCACTGAAGAAGGACAAATAGACCAGACAGATCCGTTATGCTTGGTTATCAGGGGGTTCAATCCTGTCAAAACATTGCCCCGCTAGAGGATAATAGCAGTATAGACACTGCTAGCAATAGTTTGCAATAGCCTAATTCTTTAAATTACAATACAAATAGCCAGAACTGCATCTCAGGTTATTACATTGAGATTAGTAGTCTAAGTCAATGTTTGTATATAGTGTTCCTTATCTTGTTCAAATGCAGATTCCCCTCTCTGATTAGGATAGTCCCTCTGGGTGGGGAGGCTTTTTCTCTCTCAAATCCAATTAGGTATCTTCAATTAGAGCTTTTGTAGCCACTTAGTACAGGGACATAGACCTTAGGGCCTAATGGTATCTATTGTATTACTGTAAGTACCTTAATATGATTAATCACATCATTCATATTTGACCCTATTTAATTTACTACTTAAGTTATAAATCTACATTATGACATTGAAAGTACTTGGACGTCATTATCTGAACTAGTATCATATCTAGACTAAGCTGTATTCTAGGTTAAATAAAGAAAAATAAGGGCTGCTAGACAAGGGACATTTTCAGCCTTAATCGAAATGTCACCTAAGTCTTCAGCGTTTTGTCTACAAGCAGTTAAAGCGATACAAATTGGCACTGAAATACTAAGACTGCCTGGAAATAGTACCACACTGTTGCTGTCTGAGATTGACCCACACACCTCAATGATTTAGTTTGGAAGCATCTCACTGCAGCTGCAAGAGAAAACCCCTGAATGGAAGTGTGAGTATTACCATTTGTTCAATACAGTCATCTAGAATGCAGACAGAGTTGTTCAGAACATCACCTGTGGGAGAGGAGAGATCGGTTTGTTGGACTGTTGATTCATCTGGCTTTTCATTGTATTTCCTCATTTATTAAGGTTAGAATTCAATGACAACTGAATTGTTGGTATGTTTCCACATTGAGGGAATAATGTGAGAATGCACAATGAGTTTTGATTGAATTCCAGTCAAGTCTAAATTGTCAGTGCCAACTGTTGTTCCTCATGGCACAGAGAGTTCCTGCTATCCTGTAGAGTATTTTCAAAGTAGCATTTCCCTGTTCAAAACTACCCCTGTGTGGAGCAGTGAGAGAGATGGTTACTGTCACCCATTTTCAGAAACACCAGTCAAAGATCTGGGGAGGGCAGTGTGGTTTTTTACTGGACACAGGGGAGGGCTGTGTGGTTTTTTACTGGACACTGGGGAGGGCAGTGGTTTTTTTTACTGGACACAGGGGAGGGCAGTGTGGTTTTTTACTGGACATAGGGGAGGGCTGTGTGGTTTTTTACTGGACACAGGGGAGGGCTGTGTGTTTTTACTGGACACAGGGGAGGGCAGTGTGGTTTTTTTTAGGGGAGGGCTGTGTGTTTTTTTACTGGACATAGGGGAGGGCTGTGTGTTTTTTACTGGACACTGGGGAGGGCTGTGTGGTTTTTTACTGGACATAGGGGAGGGCTGTGTGTTTTTTTTACTGGACACTGGGGAGGGCTGTGTGGTTTTTTACTGGACACAGGGGAGGGCTGTGTGGTTTTTTGCCTGGTTTACATTTGCTATTTTTCAGGTTTTACTATACCATTTTTTCCAGCAGAGCCAATGTCCGTATCTGATTGCATGCACCTCCTCTATATCAAGGTGTTTTGATGCTTTCCTTATGGACTACGCCTTTCTATGTGCTAATTTTTACTATACCACAGGTCGGTATAATCTACCAGTCCAACTGTCTATCCTGCCCTCTATCCACCATTCATGGCGACAATTGTGGTAGGTGGATTGTTTGTCCAGATCTGCAATAGTCTAACTAACAATCATACCACACATAAAAATGTTCAAAGCTGCATACATTTTTTATATGAATCGACAAGAAAAAATAGGAATAGTTGATAGGCAGTGGAGAGGCCAGGTGCATCATTGCTCATGAAAGAACAATGCGGCAGGTAGCCTAGTGGTTAGAGCGTTGGACTAGTAACCGAAAGAAAGATTGAATCCCCGAGCTGACAAGGTAAAAACCTGTCATTCTGCCCTGAACAAGGGGGTTAACCTGCTGTTCCTAGGCTGTCATTGAAAATAAGAATTTGTTCTTAACGTACTTGCCTAGTTAAATATGGGTTAAAATAAAAGGCATGAGACCGACAGCTCAAAAAGCTCTATTGATCTTGTTTGGGGACAATACAATTATCCTACAACACTACAATGCAATGATTAGTTGCTTTATTGTTTTCAAGTGAGTACAACATTCTAGCCTACTCTAGGCTGCAGTGAAAATGTCCTTTGAATAATGGCACAAAACCCCTGCGATTTGAATGTTTCATTTGATTTGGATCAGTTGTGGGTCTACGCTCAACAGTTTATAAGGTCTAGAAATGCACAGTAGCAGGCCAGTCTGGCTGTATTTTACTTCTGACACTGAATTCGCTGTCTGTTGCAGATCATCATTCTCCTAAGTCGTCCTATAATAATGTGGTCACATATGCTCCCGGCAGGTCCAGTTATTCAGGAAAGTTTAACACATGCTTTGCCTCCTCTCCAATACAAGTGGCTATTCTTCGTGCACCTAGAACCTAATGCTGCAATATAGCCTAAATATGTATAATTTTACTTTTTAAATGTATTAGCCTTATATGTGGCATAAACACAACCAGACACAATGTTTTAATCTGATTAGGCTACTTCAAAGTCTTCTGTAGGCATGCACAAGTTCATCCAAAAATATTTCCAGCATCCTCAAAATGGCTTGACATAACCAGGTTTCCATCCAAACTTTTTATGTGAGTAAAGTTACATATGTCGTGACGTGACTACCATTAATGCGATGATGGCTATTCATTGAATAATTACATACCACGTTCAATTAATACACCATTCAATTAATCATATAACAATTAAAATCTAATCAAATCAAATCCAATTTTATTTGTCACATACACATGGTTAGCAGATGTTAATGCGAGTGTAGCGAAATGCTTGTGCTTCTAGTTCCGACAATGCAGTGATAACCAACAAGTAATCTAACTAACAATTCCAAAACTACTGTCTTATACACAGTGTAAGGGGATAAGGAATATGTACATAAGGATATATATGAATGAGTGATGGTACAGAGCAGCATACAGTAGATGGTATCGAGTACAGTATATACATATGAGATGAGTATGTAGACAAAGTAAACAAAGTGGCATAGTTAAAGTGGCTAGTGATACATGTATTACATAAGGATGCAGTAGATGATATAGAGTACAGTATATACATATGAGATGAGTATGTAGACAAAGTAAACAAAGTGGCATAGTTAAAGTGGCTAGTGATACATGTATTACATAAGGATGCAGTCGATGATGTAGAGTACAGTATATACGTATGCATATGAGATGAATAATGTAGGGTAAGTAACATTATATAAGGTAGCATCGTTTAAAGTGGCTAGTGATATATTTACATCATTTCCCATCAATTCCTATTATTAAAGTGGCTGGAGTTGGGTCAGTGTCAATGACAGTGTGTTGGCAGCAGCCACTCAATGTTAGTGGTGGCTGTTTAACAGTCTGATGGCCTTGAGATAGAAGCTGTTTTTCAGTCTCTCGGTCCGAGCTTTGATGCACCTGTACTGACCTCGCCTTCTGGATGATAGCAGGGTGAACAGGCAGTGGTTCGGGTGGTTGATGTCCTTGATGATCTTTATGGCCTTCCTGTAACATCGGGTGGTGTAGGTGTCCTGGAGGGCAGGTAGTTTGCCCCCGGTGATGCGTTGTGCAGACGTCACTACCCTCTGGAGAGCCTTACGGTTGAGGGCGGAGCAGTTGCCGTACCAGGCGGTGATACAGCCCGCCAGGATCATTTACATTTACATTTAAGTCATTTAGCAGACGCTCTTATCCAGAGCGACTTACAAATTGGTGCATTCACCTTATGACATCCAGTGGAACAGCCACTTTACAATAGTGCATCTAAATCTTTTAAGGGGGGGGGGGGTGAGAAGGATTACTTTATCCTATCCTAGGTATTCCTTAAAGAGGTGGGGTTTCAGGTGTCTCCGGAAGGTGGTGATTGACTCCGCTGTCCTGGCTCTCGATTGTGCATCTGTAGAAGTTTGTGAGTGCTTTTGGTGACAAGCCGAATTTCTTCAGCCTCCTGAGGTTGAAGAGGCGCTGCTGTGCCTTCTTTACGACGCTTTCAGTGTGAGTGGACCAATTCAGTTTGTCTGTGATGTGTATGCCGAGTAACTTAAAACTTGCTACCCTCTCCACTACTGTTCCATCGATGTGGATAGGGGGGTGTAATCTGGGGAACCACGGGAAAATTTTTATTTAACGAGTTACGGCTGGTTACACTGGTTACACAAGAAAAGGGGCGGGGGAAAGAGAGTGGAGAAGGAGAGACAAAGGAATTCAACTATTGGACATACAGTTGAATAATACGCTCATCGTAAATATGGATATTTAGCACCCCAACAACCGCACATTCGGATTTAGAAATGCAATGTACATATTTATGTTTGAATGTCTTTGTTGTCTCACTCTTTTGAAATCTCCCGATCAGTCTGTGACGAATAGTTCGACAGAAAGTATGGTTGTGTAAGTCTCTGGTTTTCACTAGAGGTCACCATGACCGTAGTAGTTGTAGTAGGTTTCCTTTGCTCTGGAAGTGTCTGTTAGAATGGATACATCAGACGTACCAATGGTTGTTTGATAGTGAAATGTTCTTCCACTCTCGTCTTTGTGCGACAGCATCCTTCAAACGTACACACGGCCAGCATCCCGGGGTCGCCTCTTCACTGCTGACGTTGAGACTGGAGTTTTGCGGGTACTATTTAATGAAGCTGCAAGTTGAGGACTTGTGAGGCATCTGTTTCTTAAACTAGACACTAATGTACTTGTCCTCTTGCTCAGTTGTGCACCAGGGCCTCCCATTCCTCTTTCTATTCTGGTTAGAGACAGTTTGCGCTGTTCTGTGAAGGGAATAGTATATAGCGTTGTACAAGGAATAGCCATCATTTCTCAGAACAAGAATAGACTGACAAGTTTCTGGCCCTTTTGAGCCTGTAATAAAACCCACAGTATCGATGCTCAATATTCAACTCGTCTAAATAAACCCAGTTTTATTGCTTCAGCAGAACAGTTTTCAGGTGTGCTAACATGATTGCAAAATGGTTTTCTAATGATCAATTAGCCTTTTAAAATTATAAACTTGGATTAGCTAACACAACGTGCCATTGGAACACAGGAGTGATGGTTTCTGATAATGAGCCTCTGTTCGCCATTGTAGATATTCCTTAAAAAATCTGCCATTTCCAGCTACAATAGTCATTTACAACATTAACCGCTCTGCGCACGGAACCCGCTAGCGGGCTGAAATTCCAGAACATACGGTGATCGCTACATAAATAGTCATATTAAACATTCATGAAAATACAAGCGTCTCACGTATCGAAAGCCTAGAATCTTGCTAATCCAACTGCGTTGTCAGATTTAAAAAAGGATTTACTGCGAAAGAATACGATGCGATTATCTGAGCATAGAGCCCCATGAAAACATTTTTTTAACCAGCACAGGCGTAACAATCACAAACTGCATTAAAATATATTGTTTACCTTTGACGATCTTCATCTGTTTGCAATTCCAATGCTCATTGTGTAACAATGAATGATCTTTTGTTTGATAAAATCAGTTTTTATAGCCTAACAAGAAACATGTTGTGAACCGCTTGTGTCGTGAATTCCGTCTCATTCCATTTTCGACGACACATTCCAGGTAAATAACCTGACTGTCTTTTAACCAATGACCACTGATCGTCTTGAAATCTAGCTGGGTCTATAGCCAATGAGCTGAGCTAAACGTCAATACGCCATGTTTATGTGTTGCAAGACCAACCCATGTAGTAAGCTCCAGCGTAAAGTGAGTCATTCGCTATTGAAGTTTCATATTGGAAGGAGAAGCACATATTACGCACTGCATTGTTTGGTAAACGCGCAGATTCAGCTGTTTATATATCAATCATTATGGCGACTAAGTCAGGGAAAGCTAAGACTATGTCTAGATATACAGATGTACACAAAATTTTAGAATAAATTGATTGGAAAGGTGAGACAGAGATTGTTGAAGGACGCTTCATTTAGCAATTGCAGAGGAATTTTTTTTGAACTGGGAAAGGACATTGTTTTGGACTTATCATGCTAATGCCCTTGTTTGAAATAATATAAAATATTATTTGTGATTTTAAAAAATAATTTACAAGCAAAGTATAAACATGTAATGTCATGAAATGTGAGATGCGTGTGTCTACTGCCCCACCCCAACCCACATGAAATAGCATATTTGAGGCTGTTGAGGAGAGGGCAGGACCACATCAATGGCCAAAGTGAAATGGAGACAGTAGATACAGCTGGTCTGTTGTAATATAATAAAGACAGTAGATCTAGCTGGTCTGTCATAATATCGAGACAGTAGATCTAGCTGAAATGTCATAATATAAAAGAGACAGTATATTCAACCTAATATATTCAACCTTCAACTCTCTCTATATATATATATGTTTATTATACCTGTTGATACAGGGCTCATATGTGAAACTATTCTAACTGAACATTTTCTTTCACAGTGACACTGACTCCAAATGAGAGTCTTATCCGGTGTCCTGTGTGAATTTAAGTATGCTCTCTCTAATTCTCTCTTTCTCTCGGAGGACCTGAGCCCTAGGACCATGCGTCAGGACTACCTGGCATGATGACTCCTTGCTGTTTGGGGTTTTAGGCTGGGGCTATATACATATATTTGATTTGATAGAGGACTGAGGGACTTCCAAATATTGAAAGTGTGTGAATAGTTACCCATGTTATTTTGTAAATGTATATATATTTTTTTTCATATTTTTTTAATCAATAATTATTATTTTTTTTCATTTATTTTTCTAAGATTTTTTGGGGGGGTGGTGTGTATATAGTTATTTGTTTCAAAATGTATACCTTCACCAATTTGGCAACTTGGGTACATTTGGGCTACTCCCGGTCGCCCTGCCAATGCTGGCGAACCGGGGACACTGTGCGCAAGGCTGGTGCCATGTAAGCCGGCCCAAGGAGACGCACTGGAGACCTTCTACACCTTTTTCTCCCTGAGTATTCATTAGTTGTACTGACAAAGTCAATCAATCATTCAATCCAAACTGTGCAGAGGCAATTTGATGAATGGAAATAGACATATGTTACAAAAGACCAAAAAGTTTAATGACATTCAGAGATTGTCAAACCAAGATTTCGATACTGGGTAAGCCTACAAGGTAGGGAGGATGTGTTTTCTGTTTGTCCAGATTGACATAGTCTATTTATTGTGATGTTGAAAACAGAAACCATGTCGGTATGTTTTGTTTATTGGTTGTGTGGTGCATTGCCACTGAAACCTGTTGGTGGAAAATTAATTGCATATATTTGATATAATTGTAAATATGGCATCAAAATGTTGAATATCAGATTCCCCTAGCTGATGATTGCCTGTAACCAGCTCTGATCGTGAAGTAATGAATCAGGCAGGGAGTGTAAACTCGTCTGTGGTGGTCGAGGAACCCTCAACCTTCTGGCCTGTAGCCCTGCGTGGCATCGACTGTGCCACAAAATCAAAGTAGATATCCACATTTATAAACACAGCTATTGTTATTTGTTTTCTTAACCATGATTTTGAGTTCATTCTGTGAGCGGGAGGGTGTTCAATTGTTTTTATAGTACAAGGGGATGGTCATCCCCATACAAGTTGAACCAGCATTCTTTCTCTAAGCAGGAGTAAAAACAAATAGCAGAGTGAAAGGTTTCCAATCCACAATCCAGCCCTGGAAGAGACACTCTCGCCAGCTTTGATGCTTTGAGGCAGAAGACATGTTTGTGTACCAGTTTGTATGTCAGCACATAGATATTATGCACTAAGCCTTAGGAAATCCTTCAGTAAAAATCTATCAGTATTTTCGGGCTGCTGAAATCTTTTCACATGGGTGTTGTCCATGTTTTGACAATACATTCCTATTAATAGATCAATGAAATTAGAAGAAAACTCAACAAATATTATATTGTGTAAAGCAAAATGAGAAAACACAAGACAATACACCTCAAAGATTGCTTCTGGCAGCAGGGAGCGTCATGGTTTGTGAGCATGAGATGAGAGGGAAAAACAGCGGGGTATCTTTCCTGTCGTCTCAGCATGCCACCAGAAGTTAACCAGGCCATTCCTACAAAGCTCATGTCACCAAAGAGATGAATTGGCTCTGCTGTCCTCGGAGTATTACTGATTGGCTCTCAAAAAACAGAAGCCTTTATTTATCTCATTGGCTCAGGTGCTGCCTTTGGTGATTTCAAAGGCTGAGACCTCTGAAGTCCAACTTAATAACTGACAGCCTTTTCACAAGTGCACTTTATCTTTTGTCCCTTTGGTGTGCTTGCCCCCTGCGCACTGATAGATGACCCTTGTATAAAAAAGAATACAAAAAATATGTTGTGAATCTCCATAATTCATGTCTGCACTATATATATATATATATATATATATATATATATATATATATATATATATATATATAATATCCCCAGCTGGTACCCTCATATAGTTCTCCCCTTTAACCCATTCCATATTTTTAAATGAATAATGTGTTAGAGAAACCATATTTTAACTTTTTTAAATGTACAAATGGGTAAATCTGAGATCTGAGTGACCCAAAATTGCAAAGTGCATGCACTCCTGCAGAGCTGTTACAGTATGCTGTATATAAATAGAAATGACCTCTGCACTAAGGACCATTATGCAGTGTTTATTAGTCATGTGCTGTATTATGGATAAATACCCTTCAAAGACTATAATATTATTCTAACTCTTAGTAGAAATCTCATTAGATTAATGTCAAATGAAATTATGCAATTTGCTAGTAGCCTACTGTATATCATTTTTGCACACCTTTTTTTTGCCCTGAAAGTGAATTGTCCAATTATACATGTCATCTGTAATGAAATTTGTGTAACATTTTATGTACTACTTATGGCTGAAGTTTACTCACATTTGCTAGAGGAATGATTTTTTTTCTTCATAAGAACAAAAGGCATGATCACACTGAAACTTTTTATCATGGCTTCCACGCTATATTAAACATCTTTCTCTACAAGCTAGTCAATACGTTCAAGCGGATTCCTGTTGGTCCCTTGTATTGCAGGTATTAAGGAAAGATCGCCTAAATTACAAATAGATTACATGAATTATCTTGTTCAGTGAGTGTCTAGAGTTAAACTAATGCATACAGAAAAAGGCATTTTCTTCAGGGATCCTTCAAAAACCATCACTGTGAGAAGGGCATGTCCCTGTTGTCCATAACTTATTCACAGGGCACATGACCGCCAGAGGCCATGATTATTTCAACCCATGGTGAGTGGTAGGACATGTCATTACACGTTTAGATAAGCCTCTCCAACAAGACCTCTCTCACTGGGCACAGACGTCAATTCAATGTCTATTCTACGTTGGTTCAACGTCATTTCAAGGTTTATGTACACGTACACTACGATCCCAATACACAGGCCTCTTTATTGTCCGTAGAATTTCTAAGGAAACAGCTGGAGGCAGGGCTTTCTCCTATAGAGCTCATCTCCCCAGTACTGTAGGTCCTATGATTGAATGTGGTCTGGCGCAGAGGTGCGAAGGTGAATGGCAAGGCACTGGAGTGACGAACCGCCCTGGCTGTCTCTGCCTGGCCGGCTACTCTCTCTACATCGGGATTCTCTGCCTCTGACCCTATTACGGAAGCTGGTCTACTAGAGGTCTTTCATGCCATCCCTAGGAGGGTGCATCACTTGAGTGGGTTGAGTCACTGATGTGATCTTCCTGTCCAGTTTTGCTCCTCCTTGGGCTTGTGCGGTGGAGGAGATCTTAATGGGCTATACTCAGCCTTGTCTCAGGGTAGTAAGTTGGTGGTCTGTTGATATCCCTCTAGTGGTGTGGTGGCTGTGCTTTGGAAAAGTGGATGGGGTTAGATCCTGCCTGGTTGGTCCTGGAGGTATTGTCGGACGGTGACACAGTGTCCCCCCACACCCCTGTCTCAGCCTTCAGCATCTATGCTGCAATAGTCTATGTGCCGGGGGGCTAGGGTCAGTCTGTTATTTTGTTATGTTACAGTCTTATATTGATGAAATTGTTTTTTTTCTTCATCAATCTATACACAATAACCCATAATTAAAAAGCAAAAACAGGTTTTTGAAATGTTTGCAAATTTATATAAAAAACAACTGAAATATCATATTTACATAAGTATTCAGACCCTTTACTCAGTAATTTGTTGAAGCACCTTTGGCAGAGACTACAGCCTCAAGTCTCAACTACAAGCTTGGCACACCTGTATTTGGGGAGTTTCTCCCATTCTTCTCTCCTCACAAGCTCTGTCGGGTTGCATGGGGAGCGTTGCTGCAAAGCTATTTTCAGGTCTCTCCAGAGATGTTCGATCGGGTTCAAGTTCGGGCTTTTGCTGGGCCACTCAAGGACATTCAGAGACTTGTCCCGAAGCCACTCCCGCGTTGTCTTGGCTGTGTGCTTAGGGTAGTTGTCCTATTGGAAGGTGAACCTTTGCCCCAATCTGAGGTTCTGAGTGCTCTGGAGCAGGTTTTCATCAAGGATCTCTGTACTTTGTTGCGTTCATCTTTCACTCGATCCTGACTAGTCTCCCAGTCCCTGCCGATGAAAAACATCCCCACAACATGATGCTGCCACCACCATGCTTGGCATTCAGGTCAAAGAGGTCAATCATGTTTTCATCAGACCAGAGAATCTTGTTTCTCATGGTTGGAGAGTCCTTCAGGTGCCTTTTGACAAACTCCAAGCAGGCTGTAATCTGCCTTTTACTGAGGAGCGGGTCCCGTCTGACCACTCCACCATAAAGGCCTGATTGTTGGAGTGCTGAAGAGATGGTTGTCGGTGACTATCGGGTTCTTGGCCACCTCCGTAGGCCAAGGCCCTTCTCCTCCGATTGCTCAGTTTGGCCTGGCGGCCAGCACTAGGAAGAGTCTCAGGGGTTTCAAACTTCTTCCATTCAAGAATGATGGAGGCTACTGTGTCCTTGGGGACCTTCAGTGCTGCAGACATTTTTTGGTACTCTTCCCCAGATCTGTGCCTTGACACAATCCTGTCTCGGAGCTCAACAGACAATTCTGCCGACCTCATGGCTTGGTTTTTGCTCTGCCATGCAGTGTCAACAGTGGGACCTTATATAGACTGGTGTGTGCATTTCCAAATCATGTCTAATCAGTTGAATTAACCACAGGTGGCCTCTAATTGTAGAAACATCTCAATGATGTTTAATGGAAACAGGATGCACTTGAGCTCAATTTTGAGTCTCATAGCAAAGGGTCTGAATAATTACGTAAGGTATATGTTTTTTTATTTTTTATAAATTTGCAAAAACTTCTACAAACCTGTTATCTCTTTGTCATTATGGTGTATTGTGTTTAGAATGATGATAATTGTATTTATTTATCCAATTTTAAACAAGGCTGTAACATAACAAAATGTGCAAAAAGGGAAGGGAACTGAATACTTCCCGAATGCACTGTATATGGTGTAATTCTCCTGTTTTATCTGGTGTCCTGTATGAATTTAAGTATGCTCCCTCAAATTCTCTCTCTCCCTCCCCTCCCAGAAGACCTTAGCCCTAGGACCACATGGCCTGGCTGTCCCCACCTGGTCACGCTGCTGCTCCAGTTTCAACTGTTCTGCCTGCGGCTATGGAACCCTGATCTGTTCACCGGACATGCTACCTTGTCCCGGACCTGCTGTTTTCTCCTCTCCCCTGTTCTCCCTCTCCCTCTCTCTTTCTCCACCTTTTCTACATCTGCATTGCTTGCCGTTTGGGGTTTTAGGCTGGGTTTCCGAATAAGCACTTTGTGACATCTGCTGATGTAAAAAGGGCTTTTGTAAATCAATTTGATTGATTGATTTCATTGAAATGACGTTGAAACGACATTGATTCAACCAGTGTGTACCCAGTTGGATTGTCTTCAAATGTGGAATATTGTAGGGGTATTTGCTGCTGACATTACATTAACACACACTCGTCTGTAGTTTAGATAATTACATATAGATACATACAGACTTTTTATAAACTCATACATTTATACATCATTAATGACAGACCATGGATGCATCTTATTGCATATCAAAAATCATGCCGATCACACCAGAGACACAGGTGTTCAATATCAAAGATGAAAAACATTGACAGTTTGTTATCTCTGATCACTTCTAACTTGCATCTCAAAGACTAAATCTGATCCAATCTTTGATTCCACAATGTCAGTTATTTTAAATTGACACCTGGTCATCATTGATAATCAATGTGCTGAGGCCTAAACAGTTGCAATCACCCTGGACTCTCAGGGAAGCACGTCACTGCTAATGTGTTGCATTTGATTTTCTTTGTTTACTCATCTCATTTGAAAACAAACTCCGATTGTCAACAAACAGGTGCCGTAGTATTTTGTTGCGAGGTTTGGCAGGTGTTTGTACACAACAGCAGGAGAACATATGCACATCCAGGTACTTTTTGCAGGTGCTGGAGTTCTAGGTGAATGAATGAATAATAAAAAGGAAAGCGCCGCACAATGCTGGTCATGCTCCCAGGTGATTTTATTTGAAAAACATTTGCAGACACCACATGGTTTTTAGTGTTCTCTCTTTGCTTTCCATAGCAACTTATTTTGCCTCTTTAATGTCCACAGTGAGTATTAAAGTTGGTGCATTTCAGCCAACTGTCTAAGAGGTGTTTTAAGACTGTTCAAAGTTTCTCATAACATGTTTTTAGTGATATTTGTTTTGGAGTTCACAAAAGGATGATGTTTGATTCAAAATCGTTCACATTCTCAAAATCCTACATATTCTCTCTGAAGGATAATGGTGCAAGAGGCTGATATTTCACGGGCTCCT
Organism: Oncorhynchus keta; assembly: GCF_023373465.1. Classification (NCBI taxonomy): domain Eukaryota; kingdom Metazoa; phylum Chordata; class Actinopteri; order Salmoniformes; family Salmonidae; genus Oncorhynchus; species Oncorhynchus keta. Next base: position 28,890,261 of record NC_068454.1, read on the forward strand.
AACCAACTGTGCTATTTAAAAAAAAATCTGCATTGCTTGTAACTCATTTTGTACATAATGTTGCTGCTACCTTCTCTTATGACCAAAAAGAGCTTCTGGACATCAAACAGTGATTACTCACCTCGAACTGGGCAAATATTCTTTATTTTTTGAGTCCGGCGCGAAGGATATACTGCTTTGTTGAGACAAGGCCGAGAAATGTACAGTACATAATATGAAATGCTCACAAACAACTTGCTTTGAAGAATGTCTTTAAAATAAAGTTTATATGTATTCTTATCAACGTTTGAGTTTAACATTAACAGTTTTATGTGTTTGGGAAATCCGTAAAAGAAAAATTGTAATGACTGTAGAACGCTCCCTCCAAACCTAATCATGACAAGCATACTCTACATTTTTGACAGTTTTACAATAGTTCTGAATTTGAAATGACAGTTGTAAATTAGCCATGTCTTAATCACTTGACATGTCTAATCTAATCTCAGGCTATGATGACTGTTCCCCTCTGGATTGGAGTTCTAATCTGTTGTAATTACAGCAGATAGCAGAGTCTGCTATTGAGTTCCTCTCTAACCAGCTTGTCAGGCAGATGAGGAAGCAATAAATCAAATGTGTTCTCATGCAGATTCCTGTGTCAAGAGTTAGTCCACCGTGACTGTCTGAGCCCACTGTCGCCATCCCAGCAAAACACGCAACCTGGCCCAAACCTCCATGCTGCTCACTGGAATATCCCAACAAGCCACAACACAATGGGCGCTTGATTGTGAGATGATTTAATATTAAGGATGATGTTAGATCTTACTTTGCCTTCCCTATCAGTCATTAAGATGTTTGAATCTCTAGCTGTTAGAAAGATACGGGGAAATTGCTATCATGGGAAGCAGAAGATATTCAGTAAGTAATGTTTTCCCTGCCTGAGGCCACGGCTCGGCTCCGAGTGTCAACCTCCACATTGTGAATGTCATGATCTGCAGGGCAGGAGCGAGATAACAGCATACTTTAAATTGAAATGTCAACCCTTGCCATCAGAGCTAGACAATAACCATAATGGAAACTTTGTAACTACAGCTATTAAATGTTCATTAAGTGCCAGAAGCCTGCTGAAATCCCCCAGCTCACAGAGGAAGAGCTCTGATAAGAGCCTCTCTTTTACGGTCCATTATTAATGATTAAGCCTCTGGATGAGACTCATCATTTTCACCATCTGACCAAGATCCTCCTCAACAAGAGAGATGGAGAAACATACAGAGGACATGGGTTCAACTCCAGATTTTTGGAGATATAATTACAAACTGCTGTCTTGGTATTACTGAAATGCTATTTATGTGAAGATTGCACCATCAGTGTTTAGTACGCCATGAATTCTGCATGCTTTCCATGCTTGCTCTTGTGATTAAATCTCACTTTAAAAAAAATATTTAACCTTTATTTAACTAGGCAAGACAGTTAAGAACAAATTCTTATTTACATTAAAAAAAAAAATATATATATATATATATATATATATATATATATATACAGTTGGAGTCAGAAGTTTACATACACTTAGGTTGGAGTCATTAAAACTCATTTTTCAACCACTCCACAAATCTCTTGTTATCAAACTATAGTTTTGGCAAGTCGGTTAGGACATCTACTTTGTGCATGACACAAGTCATTCTTCCAACAATTGTTTACAGACAGATTATTTCACTTATAATTCACTGCATCACAATTCCAGTGGGTCAGACGTTTACATACACTAAGTTGACTGTGCCTTTCAGCAGCTTCGAAAATTCCAGAAAATGATGGCTTTAGAAGCTTCTGTCATGACTGTCCTGATCAGGTCAGGTTACAGGAGACCACAACCCTACAGATTATCTCTCAACCCCAACAGAGGAGGAGAGATCTAGTGGTCTGAAGATGTGGGGGGGGTTTATGACCCCTCACGCCCCTGGTAAATCTCAGGCCACAGACAAATTCCTTTGTCCTGTTACTTTGGAGAACCAGCCTCAGAACATTAAACATTAAATAAAGGGACTTCGGAACAATGGTTTCCGTCAGCCACAATGGTGGTCATGACGATAGATGGAATATGAAAATGTATGTAATTTCTGTTTTGTTATTAAAGATTAAAACCTGTTATGGCTGCAATCCCGATACCGGGATCGATATGACAACTACCAGTGAAAATAGAGGGCGCCAAAATTCAAACCACAGAAACCTCATAATTACAATTCCTAAAACATACATGTGTCTGATATCATTTTAAAGCTATTCTCGTTGTTAATCCCACCAAAGTGTCTGATTTCAAATAGGCTTTTCAGCGAAAGCACTACAAACGATTATGTTAGGTCTCCACCAAACCACAATAAGCACAGCCATTTTCCAGCAAAATATGTCATTCACAAAAAAACAGAAATAAAGATAAAAATTAATCACTAACCTTGAAATATCTTCATCAGATGACACTCATAGGACTTCATGTTACACAATACATACATGTTTTGTTTGATAAAGTTCATATTTATATGAAACAAATCTGAGTTTACATTGGCGCGTTAGATTCACTAGTTCCAAAAACATCAAGTGATTTTGCATAGCCACATCATTCAACAGAAATACTCATCATAAATGTAGATGATAATATAGTTATACACATGGAATTATAGATATACCTCTCCTTAATGCAACCGCTGTGTCAGATTTCAAAAATACTTTACGGAAAAAGAAATGCATGCAATAACCTGAGACGGCACTCAAAAGTAAAAACATCACAGCCGCAAAGATGGCGTCAACATAAACAAGAAATTACATGATAAATATTCCCTTACCTTTGATGATCTACATCAGAAAGCACTCCAGGAATCCCAGGTCGACAATAAATGTTTGTTTTGTTCAAAAATGTCCGTTATTTATGTCCAAATACCTTCTTTTGTTAGCGCGTTTGGTATACATATCCAAACGCTAATTCTGGTCAGCGTTATATCAGACAAAAACTTCAAAAAGTGATATTACCGGTCGAAGAAACATTTCAAACTAAGTACATAATCAATCATTAGGATGTTTTTAACATATAGCTTCAATAAAGTTCCAACCCGGAATAATATGCTGGAGGAAACAAGTATCTATATCCACAGTAAAACAAGTCCTATATTGACATAACGTGAAAGGCTGCTCAGCAAAGATGAAGCCACTGCTCCAAAACCGGCATAAAAAATCCAGACTACGATTAGCAACTGCACATGGGGACAAAAATCATACTTTTTGGAGAAATGTCCTCTGGTTTGATGAAACAAAAATAGAACTGTTTGGCTATAATGACCATCTTTATGTTTGAAGGAAAAAGGTGGAAGCTTGCAAGCCGAAGACCACCATCCCAACCGTGAAACATGGTGGTGGCAGCATCATGTTGTGGGGTGCTTTGCTGCAGGAGGGACTGGTGCACTTCACAAAATAGATGACAAGGAGGCCTACAAACCTGACTCAGTTACACCAGCTCTGTCAGGAGGAATGAGCCAAAATTCACCCAACCTATTGTGGGAAGCTTGTGGAAGGCTACCCGAAACGTTTTACCCAAGTTAAACAATTTAAAGGCAATGCTACCAAATACTAATTGAGTATATGTAATCTTCTGACCCACTGGGAATGTGATGAAAAAAATAAAAGCTGAAATAAATCATTCTCTCTACTATTATTCTGACATTTCACATTCTGAAAATAAAGTGGTGATCCTAACTGACCTAAAACAGGGCTTTTTACTAGGATTAAATGTCAGGTATTGTGAAAAACTGAGTTTAAATGTATTTGGCTAAGATGTATGTAAACTTCCGACTTCAACTCTATATCTAAATATAGGACAAAACTCACATCACGACAAGAGAGACAACATAACACTACATAAAGAGAGACCTAAAACAACAACACAACAAGGCAGCACATGACAACACAGCATGGTAGCAACACAACATGACAAAAACTTGGTAGCAACACAACATGGCAGCAGCACAAAACATAGTACAAACATTATTGGGCACAGACAACAGTACAAAGGGCAAATAGGTAGAGACAACACTACATCATGCAAAGCAGCTACAATTGTCAATGATTGCTTCTTTGAATGAAGATATTGAGATAAAACTGTCCAGTTTGAGTGTTTGTTGCAGCTCGTTCCAGTCTCTATCTGCAGCGACCTGGAAAGAGGAGTGACCCAGGGATGTGTGTGCTTTGGGGACCTTTAACAGAGTGTGACTGGCAGAATGGGTGTTCTATATGGAGGATGATACTTAATGATACTGTATGGAATAACTCAGACTTGTGTAAATCATTAATTGACATAATTGGGAGACATACTGTAAGTGTGCAGATCCCAAGTCAGAATACAGCCCTAGTAGCGTTAATTATTGTAAAGTTCCAGTAGTTTCCCTGAGAGATAAACCTGACTCGTTGTCATTCACATCAGGGGGAGAAATGGAGATTGCCCTCTACCCCTTTGTTACTGTGATCAGCTGTGTCTGAATGGAAGAAATCCTGCAGGAGCCAGCTAGTATTGATCCAACCAGCAATCTCACAGAAAGCTCTATACATTTACAATAAAAGGGTGACAGAAAGGGTGACACTGCTCTCATTTGGAGTGGAGTGGTTTATAGGGAGAAACTAGCAGTTGTCATTGGTTGCCTTGTTTCATATTGTCTTGGTCAACCCAATTTCCTAAATGCCTCTGTAGAGTATATGCAAAGTACAGTGGATAGATGCTCTGGTTGTTGTAAAATGCTGACTTACTTTGTAGCTGATGGCGTCATGGTGCCACTTCAACATTGGATCAACATTTCATCATGTTTCAAGAAGCAGAGTGAGATTTGAATTAGGATATGTGTCCGGAATAATAATCCTAGTTGTGAGACTGAGACTTTAACCAGTTTAACAGTAGATTGCACTGGATGTCTTGAAAAGACAGTGACAGTTACAACCCAGCAGCCATTTTGCCTTCTGTTGGATCAGGTTGATTTCATCTCTGACTGCTGCTTGATTTTGTCAGACTGTTTCCTCAGGCAAAATGTAAGCAAATGTAAGCATTTAAGTGAATTGAAAGTTATGTGGGATGTCTAAATTCAGTTTAGTGAGACAGAACACACAACAGTTTACATTTCTGATTCATGCCCAATTTATCATCCTTCACAGACCTGTTGCCTTCAGTGTCATTCGGTTTGACAGTCAGTCAAATGCAATTTTCCCATTCATTTCAGTTTTACATGAATATGACTCACTGTTGCCCTGGCAACAAAGGAATAGGCCCTACCCATGATGCTATTTAAATTCAGAGATTTCACCAGGCTAACCTATCAATCAAAACCCCTAAGGAAGAGTGTAACATTGAAAGGTATTATTTTACCTGACCTTGAGAATAATTATAATCTACTATTCTTTGTTTTCTAGATGACATTACACAGCTCATAAATATGATTAAGTATTAACATGATGTTCTGAAATGATTTACATCACCTTTGATTTCAAAGTGAGGACAAGAAAATATAACTACTACTCATCTAAGAACTGCCTGTCAGGCAATCATTTCAATTACTTAGTCTCTCACTCTAGATAGCGTCCCCTTTTAGGGGCGGAGTCTAGGAATATCCAATCACAGAACGTCTGTCATAGACAGATAGGTGTAGCGGCTAATAGTGGACAACTCTCTATAAGGGGCCGTAGTCTGATCCCATCTTCACTTCTTTCGTCTTCCTCACCGATTCGATTAAGATCAAATACATTTCAAATCAAATGTATTTATAAAGCCCTTCTTACATCAGCTGATATCTCAAAGTGCTGTACAGGAACCCAGCCTAAAATCCCAAACAGCAAGTAATGCAGATGTAGAAGCATGGTGGCTCGGAACAACTCCCTAGAAAGGCCAGAGAGGAAACAGGCAATGAGGGGTGGCCAGTCCTCTACTGGCTGTGCCGGATCCTTTACTCTCCTCAGATATCGACTTGGACTTCTGCTTACCTGTGGGCTGTCAATGACTCCACTTTCAAGCGTAGGGCAGCAGGTTCTTGTCGAGAGAATTGAGCTCCCACAAAAGCTATTTCTCAGTCTCTGGCTCAGCTAGCGCCACACAGCTAGCTCTCGCCTGCTTGGTGCTGCTTATTCTCTCCAGGGTGGAAGAAAGAAACTACTTGTTGTGTGTATGTACTGACATGTACTGTATGTGTAACTGATAGATGCACACACACACACACACACACACACACACACACACACACACACACACACACACACACACACACACACACACACACACACACACACACACACACACACACACACACACACACACACACACACACACACACACTACATGTTAATATTTTTAAATGTATGTACATTTTAAAGTATTTTGTCTGTAATGTCTTTTTCATTATGTGTTGGACCCCAGTAAAACTAGCTGTCGCCATTGGTGTTGGCTATTGGGGATCCTAATAAATCAAATCACAAGGAAAGACGCTTTTGAGATTTGTTTAAACACACTAAGTCAGTGGTATTCAAAGTCCAGGGGAACTGCAATGGGGTCGCCAAAATGTTTTTTAAAAATGGGAACACAAATGTAAGAGTACAGATTATTGTATGGGACAATATACAAACGTTTTTCAGAAAGATAAGTTGAAAAATACAATTTATTGAGAAAATGTATTCATTGGTTTATTTACATTTTTATAAGAGATACAGAAAATGTAATGAATTGAAAGTTATTTGATGATGTAAAAATGAAAAATTACCGATCTTAAGGTTGTGTCATTAGATTTGGGGTGGGGCGGGGTCGCGAGAAATACAAAATATAAAATGGGTTCCCCTATGAAATTCCTTTTTAATTCCACTTCTCTAAGTTAACCAAGCTAGCTAACAAAGAATGCACATTCTCTTCAGCTAGCAGTGTGCTTGCTATAGCTAGGCTACTAACCCTCAAAATGAACGCTAGCTAGATAAATGCGGGGACTAGCTGGCTACACAGCTAAGCATCGGCAAAACACACAACTAGAACTAGCTCCTTGGCTAACTCTCTCTACTTACACGGTAGGATTTCTCTCTCACCCAGCTTACCAGAGCCCTCGCTATCTTACCAGAGCGCTCGCTAGCTGGTCTTAAGGGCCCTCTAGCCTGTAGAGCAACTTCACCTTGTGGTGCTCTCCGGCTTACTGCTTGCCATTTACGACAGGCCCATGGCTATCGCTTCCCCTTGCCAGGTGACCCATACCAGGCACCCGAGCCCCATGTCTGCCCCTGCGGCTCTCGCATCTCAGAGAAAGACTCCCATCCTCTCTGCTTTGCCTGTTTGGGACAAGAGCATGTTCGAGAGGCAGTAAATTACCCTGAGTCTTGTCTGCCCTGCAGCACACTGTCTAGGGTTAGCCTAAGAACAAAAAGACATCTCCTGCTTTCCATAATCCCCCACCAGTGGAGCCCCCTCAGGTTAACTATCTTAACACCTAACATAGTGCACCCATTCGGTCAGAGCACTTAACGTGTCCACCTTACTTACAGCTTATCAAGCTGAGCTGCTGAAAGACATGGCAAGTCAACGCACAGCTGACCCTGCTATGTGGGAGGAAAACTGTCATCAAAGATCTCAACCTCCATGCCTCTCCCGATGCCATACTGAGTTGTGGCAGTACCATGAGCATTGCGGTAGTAGGAGAAAGGGCCCTTTGGCTGGACTCGGCCAGCCTTACAGTCAGGGAAGAATCTGGCCTCTTGGATGTCCTTATTACCATCAGTGGGTTGTGTGGGCCATCTTTCACTGCCATCCATCAGAAATGCAATTTGTGGTCCTCCCGAGTGTCACAGTGGTCTAAGGCACTGCATGCTATAAGCATCACTACAGACCCGGGTATGATCCCAGGCTGTGTCACAGCCCGTCGTGACCGGGAGACCCATGAGGCGGCGTACAATTGGCCAGCGTCGTCCGGGTTAGGGGAGGGTTTGGTCGGCCGGGATTCCCTTGTCCTATCGTGCTCTAGTGACTCCTTGTTGCAGGCCGGGTGCAAGGTGACTTCGGTCGCCAGCTGGAAGGTGTTTCCTCCAACACACTGCTGTGGCTGGCTTCCCAGGTTAAGCGAGCAGTGTGCCAAGAATAGGGCTGTGGCGGTCACGAAATTTCGAAATTTCGTCAGCCAGTGATTGTCAAGCAAATAACTGGCGGTCTCATGGTAATTGACTGTTAATTAACATAAAAACATTTAGCATCTCCTGGCTTCCACACGTAGCCTACAAGCCACCAATAAATACCCTTTTTTAAGGGGTAATATAGCCTAAACCTTCACAATAAATCCATTATTTATTTTAGACAGGTCTTAAGAAGCATGATATGAAGAACATGTAGTCTATTTCAGAAGAACAGAATAGCATACTCTGGTCTGTCCTTATGTTAGGTCCTGATCTGGCTATGCAAAATGGCTGTGTCTACACTAGTTCATTTAGCAGACAAGATTCGCTTAAATTTCCATGGCATTATTTTATAGTATGAAGAATACAATTGAACAAAGCTAAATAAAATATAAATATTTTCTCTGAACGATTTGAGAGAGTGCGCACATGCGGCTATTCTGTGTTGAGCGGTTAACAAAGAAATAGGTACTCCTTTATGCTTAATTTAGAGTTATTAATGTAACTTTAGTTGTTGGGCTATATGTTTTGATTTGTAATACATGGTAAGGCTGCATGATGCAACTCTAACGAGGATTTGAAAAAAATAGCTTGAAAGGCTTGAGCTCTGCTTAGTTTTTTTGCGCAGGCAGTACACACATTCACAATTTGACAAGCACTTAATAATGCCTCGAATTTCATGGCGGCATCCCCTTTGTGGCCGTAATGCACCCATGCCTATTACGGCCAGTGGCCATTGTGCTCTTGGCCCGGAGTGCTGCGTTGTGCCCTTCTCCCTGAGTGCTGCTCGCTCAGCACCTCTCACTTACATGGCTCTCCATCATGTGATCGGGTCTTTCTCACAGGCTATAAGTGAAGACAGACACGTCGGGGACGCAACTTCGTGTGTCCTTATCCAATTCCGAGGTGCATATTGAAGATATTGGAAGAACTATCCACATTTACTCTTCATCAGCCAACAACATGAGTAGGCCTAATGAACAGCAAATGCACTAGCCTATGTCAATCTACTATCCCCCATAGTATAAAAGTCAACCTATTCTATTCTGTGTGAGAAATAAACAAAGATAGTCTGGGAAATTTTAGGATGCAATAGATCCCAAATTAATACAACCACTAGCATAAAAACTGTTTTAATTAAGCAATGTGGCTAAAGCAACAGATCAGAACATTTCACTTAAAATGTTGATAAACTATAAAGCTATTTCTTCACAGTATAAGCTTGATTGTTCCATCAGCGGGAAAACATACTTATCAAAAGTGACCGCAAATGTGATTATGCATGGATGCTTTTTTTTTTATAAAGGTGCATTTTTATGGTGAAAATTATCTTCCACAAACTTGAAACTCATGTGCTGCTTATGTATGCCAGTTAGCCTCTAAACCCCTTGTAAAGTGGATGAATTCTTAATTTTTTGGGCCACTTTAGTTGTGATAGAAACCTTATCAAAACATATAGGCCTATGGGCTAGGCTATGTACGACTATGATTTGAAAAAGTCATGCAAAAAAAAGGCAGTTTCTTATGTTGGGCATCATTAACAAGTGATAATTTATAATTCACGAGTGATAGGCTAATATTGTCACCCATCAGACTATTCTTGATTTAATCTTGTCTTTACATATACTAAATAATGTATGTGTGAAATGTTTTGTGTGAAATGTTTTGATTTAGAATGGACCATTATCATGCACCGGTCTCGAAACAGCGAACGGAGGATGCTTTTCCATTGGCTAATTTTCATGCCAGCCAGGTAGGCTATACTCCTGTTGTAAAGATAATTAATGCATAATAATAGGACAGTGGATTAATAAATATTGTAGACCTAGCCTATAGAAAGCTGATGGGATCCTCCTGTTTTTGATAGAGGCCATCACTCTGTTTTATCGGCAATTGCATAGTGTTGTTTCTTTGGCTATGCCGGATTAGGTAATATGACATGATTTTTTAATATCTACCTCATCTCTGTACCCCACACATACAATTATATGTATTGTCGTGTCTTTGGCTATGCCGGATTAAGTAATATGACATGCTATTCTATAAAATAATTTCTCCGTAATTACTATTACCTGATTGAGCTACTCATGTAAAGGTAATTAGCTTACAATACAAAATTGGGTTTAATTATTTATTTACTAAATACCTAATCACACAGAATTACACTTACACATAATTAAATCATAACTTGATTACAAATTACGTCATAAAGGAAAACGTCGCAACAGATATGACAGCTTGTTACACAAAGAAAAGGGCTGGGTTTGAGTGAAAGAGCGGGAAGACTGAGGGACACAGGGAGAAGCTATGCTATCGTAAATACAGTATCTTATCCATTCTAAATTACCGCCCATTTGGAAAAGGAAAATGCAATAAATATTTACTCTGAGCTGTGCTTCGGTAGGTTGGTGGTAGATGGAAGGCCATGTTGCCAAACCGAGTCCTTTGAAGAATGTCTCTGGTTGTCAATTGGATACGTTGTAGTAATGTTGTTGGGTGATAGACGTTGTACTGTGTCTGTTCCTTCCTTACCCTCGTTGCATCTGCTGTTGCTAACTCAATGGCTAGGAGGTATCACTTCTGTAGTAAATAAGAGTTCAAAGTTCATACCATTCGCAACCAAAGCTCACGCTGATGTTGGCTTCGTTCTGTAGTTATTATCTGAACCATTCTGACATAGGACCGTCGTCCTACAACCTCGGAACAGGAAGTTATATTGTCGTCAAGGGCTTATATAGGAAGGGAGAGGAGGGCGTGTTTGAAATTTTTTATAGCCCATGTCCCTTCACAGGGGCGGGCCACTGCTTGAGCAGAGCCATATCTTATGAAAACCCAAATCTGACATTTTAGAAGCTAAAATCACATTTCATCCCATCACAAATCATTTCATATTCAAACATTTAAATAGAACATCAATTCCGTGTGAATCCGATAACTCTGATGTGTAGACTTTCCACTTTGTTATCTTATCATTGATGAGAATGTTTCAGATGACAACCGAACTGACATAATATTCATTAAGTACCACCGCATATGTTCAATTGTTCGGATTACCAGAATATAGTTAATTTCCTCCCACCTACTGATGTTCCCAGAATCTCTATGTTAACCAAGGGTTTTGCAAATGGTGAAAAAGGGGTAAAAGTTTAAAAATCATTTTAAAAACGTGAATTCGTTGGACGGAGGATGAAGTTTGACTTCTGTATACGCCACAGACCCGGGCCCTTGGAGCCTCTTTTGGTTCTGCACTAAAACTCTCAGTGGGGGTGTTTGGAAGGGCACAAACAGTCCTTATCTGCAATGTCAGTTAAATTCCCGCCCATCAAGCCCCCTGGTGGCCTGAAGGACCAGAAAGTCTAGGAGTCACTCCCTAGCCTATGAGAAAGGCAACGCACACTCAGTGGTCCCTGCCTTACCCTCTCTCCAGTTCCAAGAAGACATCTTTCCCCACCCGTTGATACAGAATAATTTCTCTATGTCAGTTCTACCTATCCAATATACAGCAGCTCATATTTTTGACCATGCTACACAGTGGTAAGGCTGGGAGAAGCCCTCACGCTCATAGCTCTCCCCCCGAATACCTTATTCCAGCCTGAAGACATGTTCAATCTCCCTTGGCAGAGGACGGCAGAACATCAGTTGCCCTTGAAGCACTACCTCTCATAAAACTTTTCCAGGCATCCCGCCTTAGGCTCAGAGCACGTTATTACATTTTAATAGACAACTCCTCACTTCGACACTACAGGACATTCTTGCCTCAGGCATTTGAGAGTCTCAGCACCTGCCGTGCATGCACAGTCTCCCCATGAATGGTATACTTAGTTGCTTCGGGAACATAGGCTTCAGCCCGAGACCCTAACGGGCTCCTGCGTTGTTGGTTCTTGGGGACTTTCAGCAACGCGAAAGGCTCCATTGCTAAAGGATTTGCACTGCCTCTCTTATTACAGTGGTTCTCCTCGGGGACCCCCAGACGGTTCACAATTTTGCTTTAGCCCTTATCTAGCTCACTTGATCATCTAATCAAGGGCTAGATATTTATTTGACAAGTTGAATCAGGTGCACTAGCTCCAAAATAGTTCAAATACATGGAAATCTGGGGTTCCCCAAAGAGAGGTTTGAGAACACTGCCTAGCGAAATTTTAAAAATTGTGTTCCACACAAGTAGATTCCCAAGATTATGGGTCATGTCTGTCTCTCTGCTACAAGGTACAGTATAGCAATTTTCTGCCATAAGACAGCCTACACCCTGGCAGCTACCGTTACACAGGGATCGGTGACCAAAACAAATGGAGAGATCTTCCATTTTTTTATTGCAACAGATCTACCTCTGAATGATGTGCAGACTATTCAGAGCTAGAGCCCCTGTCACATGTTCACTATATGGCAATAAATTGCGTGTGTTTGGTACAGTGAGGAAACGGACCCTGATCTGTTGTTTTCTGCATGGCGCCCAAAGCCGTTCCATGTATTTGAACTACAGTACAATACATGGACAGCTAGTCCCATCCTGGGATTTGTCTACTATGCTTGAGGCCTTTTCACAACCACTGTTCGAGCCACTGCAAAACATGGGAATAAGATCTCTAATATAAAACCACTTTACTACTCCACGGAGGAAGAGCCTCTCTACCATTTGTGTCCAGTGCGCGAATTGTGCATCTATAGTTGAAGTTGGAAGTTCAACACTTATGTTGGAGTCATTAAAACTCGTTTTTCAACCATTCCACAAATGTCTTGTTAACAAACTATAGATTTGGCAAGTCGGTTAGGACATCTACTTTGTGCATGACACAAGTCATTTTTCCAACAATTGTTTACAGGCAGATCATTTCACTTATAATTCACTGTATCACAGTTCAAGTCGGTCAAAAGTTTACATAAACAAAGTTGACTGTACCTTTTAACAGCTTGGAAAATTCCAGAAAATTATGTCATGGCTTTAGATGCTCCTGATAGGCTAATTGAAATAATTTGAGTCAATTGGTGTACCTGTGGATGGATTTCATGGCCTACTTTCAAACTCAGTGCCTCTTTGCTTGACATCATGGTCAAATCAAAAGAAATCAGCCAGTTTTTGTAGACCTCCACAAGTCTGGTTCATCCTTGGGAACAAGTTCCAAATGCCTGAAGGTACCACGTTCATCTGTATGACCAATAGTATGCAAGTATAAACACCATGGGACCACGCAGCCATCGTACCGCTCAGGAAGGAGATGCGTTCTGTCTCCTTGAGATGAATGTACTTTGGTGCAAATCAATCGTAGAACAACAGCAAAGGAACTTGTGAAGATGCTGGAGGAAACAGGTACAAAAGTATCTATATCCACAGTAAAACAAGTCCTATATTGACATAACCTGAAAGGCCCCTCAGCAAGGAAGAAGCCGCTGCTCCAAAACCGTCATAAAAAAAGCCAGACTACGGTTTGCAACTGCAAATGGGGCCAAAAAAGGGGGAGGTTTGCAAGCCGAAGAACACCATCCCAACCGTGAAGCACGGGGTGGCAGTATCACGTTGTGGGGGTGCTTTTCTGCAGGAGGGACTGGTGCACTTCACAAAATAGATGACCTCATGAGGAGGGGAAATTATGTGGATATATTGAAGCAACATCTCAAGACATCAGTCAGGAAGTTAAATCTTGGTCGCAAATGGGTCTTCCAAATGGACAATGACCCCAAGCATACTTCCAAAGTTGTGGCAAAATGGCTTAAGGAAAACAAAGTCAAGGTATTAGAGTGACCATCACAAAGCCCTGACCTCAATCCTATAGAACACAGAACTGAAAAAGCGTGTGCGAGAAAGGAGGCCTACAAACCTAACTCAGGTACACCAGCTCTGTCAGGAGGAATAGGCCAAAATTCACCCAACTTATTGTGGGATGCATGTAGAAGGCTTCCCAGAACGTTTGACCCAAGTTAAACAATTTAAAGGCAATGCTACCAAATACTAATAAATAAATCATTCTCTCTATTATTATTCTGACATTTCCCATTCTTAAAATAAAGTGGTGATCCTAACCTACCTAAGACAGGGCATTTTTACTCTGATTAAATGTCAGGAATTGTGAAAAACTGTGTTTAAATGTATTTTGCTAAGGTGTATGTAAACTTCCAACTTAAACTGTACATGGACAGGATGAAAGCCCTACTAGATGGATCAGATCTTGGTCTTTTGTGCACCTACCCACACAGGGAGGCCCTTTCCCGCCAGCGTTTGTCCTAATGGATAGTGGAGGCTGTTATAATGGCATATCAGAGCAATGGTTTAACATCTGCTTAAGGGCTCACTCCACCAGAGGTATGACTACATCGTGGACTTTTTTCAAGGCATCTCTGTTCAAGAGATTTGTACTGCGGCATATTTGGGTATCCCTCTTCATGAGGGTCTACCGACAATGTCACTGCGCCCTTGTTAGAGCATATGGTGCTTAGAGTAGGGGCTTCTGAGGGTTTATTCTGTCTAGACTTGACTTCTTAGAGTATATGAGCACTACAGGTGTTGGCTAATTTATAATTGAAATAGAACAATGATGGTGAACTTTAGGTATGGTAGGGACTCTTCTCTGTTTCCAGTTGAAGTTTTGGATTTGGGTAAGGGAAAGGTTGGGGGGAATTGTACAAACATTGTGGTTATAGTTGTTGTAATGAGCTTTGTTTAACAGGTGCGGGCAGAGAAGATCACAGAAAGGTCAGGTCCTTTCACAGTGACAGTGCCTTCAGAAAATATTCATGCCACTAGACTTTTTACACATTTTGTTGTGTTACAGCCTGAATTTTTGTCACTGGCCTACAGATAATACCCCATAATGTCAAAGTGGAATTATGTTTTTCAAAGAATTATATTTAATTCTTAAATTAAAAGCTGAAATGTCTTGATTCAAAAAGTATTCAAAACCCCTTGGTAATGGCAAGCCTACATAAATTCAGGAGTAAAAATGTGCTTACAAGTCATGGACTCACTCTGTATGTCACAATAGTTAACAATTATTTTTGAATGACTACCTCATCTCTGTACCCTACACTTACAGATAATTGTAAGGTCCCTCAGCCGAGCTGTGAATTTCAAACAGATTCAACCACAAAGAACAGGGAGGTGTTCCAATGCCTCGTAAAAAATAAAAAGCAGACATTGAATATCCCTTTGAGCATGGTGAAGTTATTACACTTTGTATGGTGTATCAATACACCCAGTCACTACAAAAATACAGGAATCCTTCCTAACTCAGTTGCCAGAGAGGAAGGAAACCGTTCAGGGATTTCACCATGAGTCACCAATAGTGACTTTTAAACGGTTACAATGGCTGTGATAGGAGAAGACTGAGCATGGATCAACAACATTGTAGTTATTCCAGAATACTAATCCAATTGAAATCAAATCAAATCAAATCAAATGTTATTTGTCACATACACATGGTTAGCAGATGTTAATGCGAGTGTAGCGAAATGCTCGCGCTTCTAGTTCCGACAATGCAGTGATAACCAACAAGTAATCTAACTAACAATTCCAAAACTACTGTCTTATACACAGTGTAAGGGGATAAAGAATATGTACATAAGGATATATGAATGAGTGATGGTACAGAGCAGCATACAGTAGATGGTATCGAGTACAGTATATACATATGAGATGAGTATGTTGACAAAGTAAACAAAGTGGCATAGTTAAAGTGGCTAGTGATACATGTATTACATAAGGATGCAGTCGATGATGTAGAGTACAGTATATACGTATGCATATGAGATGAATAATGTAGGGTAAGTAACATTATATAAGGTAGCATTGTTTAAAGTGGCTAGTGATATATTTACATCATTTCCCATCAATTCCCATTATTAAAGTGGCTGGAGTTGGGTCAGTGTCAATGACAGTGTGTTGGCAGCAGCCACTCAATGTTAGTGGTGGCTGTTTAACAGTCTGATGGCCTTGAGATAGAAGCTGTTTTTCAGTCTCTCGGTCCCAGCTTTGATGCACCTGTACTGACCTCGCCTTCTGGATGATAGCGGGGTGAACAGGCAGTGGTTCGGGTGGTTGATGTCCTTGATGATCTTTATGGCCTTCCTGTAACATCGGGTGGTGTAGATGTCCTGGAGGGCAGGTAGTTTGCCCCCGGTGATGCGTTGTGCAGACCTCACTACCCTCTGGAGAGCCTTACGGTTGAGGGCGGAGCAGTTGCCGTACCAGGCGGTGATACAGCCCGCCAGGATGCTCTCGATTGTGCATCTGTAGAAGTTTGTGAGTGCTTTTGGTGACAAGCCAAATTTCTTCAGCCTCCTGAGGTTGAAGAGGCGCTGCTGCGCCTTCTTCACAATGCTGTCAGTGTGAGTGGACCAATTCAGTTTGTCTGTGATGTGTATGCCGAGGAACTTAAAACTTGCTACCCTCTCCACTACTGTTCCATTGATGTGGATAGGGGGGTGTTCCCTCTGCTGTTTCCTGAAGTCCACTATCATCTCCTTAGTTTTGTTGACGTTGAGTGTGAGGTTATTTTCCTGACACCACACTCCAAGGGCCCTCACCTCCTCCCTGTAGGCCGTCTCGTCGTTGTTGGTAATCAAGCCTACCACTGTTGTGTCGTCCGCAAACTTGATGATTGAGTTGGAGGCGTGCGTGGCCACGCAGTCGTGGGTGAACAGGGAGTACAGGAGAGGGCTAAGAACGCACCCTTGTGGGGCCCCCGTGTTGAGGATCAGCGGGGAGGAGATGTTGTTGCCTACCCTCACCACCTGGGGCGGCCCGTCAGGAAGTCCAGTACCCAGTTGCACAGGGCGGGGTCGAGACCCAGGGTCTCGAGCTTGATGACGAGCTTGGAGGGTACTATGGTGTTGAATGCCGAGCTGTAGTCGATGAACAGCATTCTCACATAGGTATTCCTCTTGTCCAGGTGGGTTAGGGCAGTGTGCAGTGTGGTTGAGATTGCATCGTCTGTGGACCTATTTGGGCGGTAAGCAAATTGGAGTGGGTCTAGGGTGTCAGGTAGGGTGGAGGTGATATGGTCCTTGACTAGTCTCTCAAAGCACTTCATGATGACGGAAGTGAGTGCTACGGGGCGGTAGTCGTTTAGCTCAGTTACCTTAGCTTTCTTGGGAACAGGAACAATGGTGGCCCTCTTGAAGCATGTGGGAACAGCAGACTGGTATAGGGATTGATTGAATATGTCCGTAAACACACCGGCCAGCTGGTCTGCGCATGCTCTGAGGGCGCGGCTGGGGATGCCGTCTGGGCCTGCAGCCTTGCGAGGGTTAACACGTTTAAATGTCTTACTCACCTTGATAGAGTGAAACGACGGAAAAATGTACATAATACAAATATTCCAAAACATGCATCCTGTCTGCAACAAGGCACTAAAATAATACTGCAAATTCACTTTTTGACCTGTATTGAAATGTTTTTTGGGGGCAAATCCTATCTAATACAACACATTACTGAGTACCACTCTCCATATTTCCAAGCATGGTGGTGGCAGCATCATGTTATTGGTATGCTTGTAATCGTTAAGGATGAGAGTTTTCCAGGATAAAAAAAAACAGAATGGAGCTAAAATGTGACGTAGAAGTACAGGCAAAATCCTAAAGGAAAACCTGATTCAGTCTGCTTTCTACCAGACACTGGGAGATTAATTCACTTTTCAGCAAAACAACCTAAACACAAAACCAAATCTACACACTTACCAAGAAGGCAATACATGTTCCTGAGTGACCTAGTTACAGTTTTGACTTAAATATGCTTGATAATCTATGGCAAGTCTTGAAAATGGGTGTCTAGCAGGGATTATCAACAATTTGACAGAGCTTGAAGGATTTTAAAAATAATATTGGACAAATATTGTAAAATCCAGGTGTGCTAAGCTCTTAGAGACTTACTCAGAAAGACAGATGTCGTTGCTGCCAAAGGTGTTTCTAACAGGTATTGACTCAGGTTTGTGAATACTTATGTAAATTAGATATTTCTGTGTTTTTTGTTCAGTACATTTGCTAACATTTCAAAAAACACGTTTTCACTTTGTGAAGATAGGTGACATTATTTAAATGGTTTTATCCATTTTGAATTCAGGCTGTGACAACAAAATGTGAAATAAGTCAAGCAATATGAATACTTTCGGAAGGCACTGTAATTATTGGTTGAGGTTTTTAAAAGGCCTTCCAGGTAAGTATATGTTTTTTAAAGCCATTCTTGTTTTTTAAAGTTCATTACAGGAAAGTATACATGATTAAATGGCAAGCATGTCTTTAAAACGCCATTCTGGGAAGGTATATGGTAAGTGTAACTGTTCTTATAAAGATTTGTTAGTAGTTAAGAAAGGGTGTGTTCATTTCCATTTAAAATGTCCTAAAAACAGCCTCAGGCATACTGCTCCTCCATAAATTGCATATGGGCAAGTAAAGTGTCAATCTCCAGCACATAAAAAAATATGGTTAAAATGTCCTTTTTCAGTACCGTTAAAATTATTGTCAATGGTTAAAAAGGGTGGCCTGCAGTGCAGTGTCTCAGGGGCCATAACAAGTGAGTTTAAAAGTTGTAAATGGTTTTAGAATGATTTGGGGGTGAAAACCATATGTTAAAAACTGTATCAGCAGAAGTGGATCAAATCTGGTACAACATACATCAAATTTTAAATGATTGAAATAGCCGTTAGTCATAAAACTGTCAATATTTAAGAAGCACAGAAGGGGGGCTGGCCAGGTTCTGAATGACTCGCAGTTTGACATAAGACCTCCCCGCGTTACACCAGTCTGGTGTCGCATGCTCAAAGGGTGGCCAGATGTAGCTCTGGTACACTCGGGTGGCTGTTCCTGGGGAGGCTCCTCCTTTTCTTCTGCAGAGTATCCTTAGGTGGTTTAGGTGCTTCCTTCCCTCCTCCAAGGAAGCTATATGAGCAATCCAAGACAGGTTCTCTTGGAATGTGACCCAGAGGAACTTGGCTGTCTGGGTCGTCTGGAGGGCCTGTCCATAGCTTCAGGTTCTCTTGGCTGTTTCATTTGGGTTTTTTGGAGAAGTGGGCAAATCAAAAGTAATTTGTCACATGCTTTGTAAACAGATGTAGACAAACAGTGCAATGCTTACTTATGTGCCCTTCCCAACAACGCAGAGAGAAAAAATTGAAAAATAGATGCACTGGATTTTCAGGGGATTTAGTGTCACCCGACACAGATTGTCCCAGTTCTAGATCGTTGTTGTGTTCTATAGCTTTTTTCCAGCTTGGGCAAAGTTCTAGGAGGCCCAATAACAGAGATTGTCTGCGAACTGGGATACTTGTCTCTCTCTTGGATAGAGGTAATACATATCACATATGTACTTTAAAAACAGTACAGGGCTTAGGGCAGAGCCTTGGGGTACTCCCGCCTCTGGGGAGAACCTGCATGATGTGGCTTCTCCCACCCTCTCCCGCTAATTTAAAACACTGTTTTAAAGCCACATCTTATCGAATGCCTTCTCAATGTCGAAAAATACTGCTTTTGTTGAATCCCCTTTGTACATCGTCGGCCTTGTGTACTCCGAGGGCTCCTACGTGGTCGAAGTGCCTCTGGAGTCGGTCAGCCAAGACTCTTTCCAACAGCTTCATCAAGTTGATCAGTAGGCTGATGGGCCTATAGTTGACTGGCTGGTGAGGGTCGCCGTACCTGGCTTGGGGATCATTGTGATAGACTTTCAATGGTGTCCTTTCCTGGTGCCTTGATCTTCAGTTTCTTGATGTGTTCCTGCAGCTCTGTGACGGTGACGAAAGTGATGACTGGGTGACTGGTGTCAAGAGTGGGGCTGATGGGTAGAGATACCAACCTGACGGTTAACAGTGGTCTTCCACTTAGGGTTAATTAAACAAGTGGTTCTGTCAGGGCAGGAATGGATGTTTTTAAGATGATCTTTAACTATTTGATGCATACAAATACAGAGGTGTGATCATTCTACAGTGGTCCCTGCAGCATACGCTCAAACCTGTGTGATCAGAACACTTCATTAGAATGTCTAGTTACGATTGACACAACAGTTAGCATTTGAGATGGCCACACAGTTTTTTCACTGAAAGATTTTCCCAAATAGTCTTTAGAATGTTAGGTCCTCAATGTGAGCAGTACATTTTTAAAATATATTTATTTCAGACATTCACATTGTCATCCAAATTGGAAAATGTAGGCTATATTATTCCAAGCACTAACTGAGGAAAGAGGGAGCTAACACAAGCATTCATATTTGCCAACTCTCGGCTGATAGGAACTTTAACATAAATGAGCTAATAGCAATTACTGTTTACAAGTCATCACATCATGGGTGAAATAATTGAGTAAAACACTTTCTAAAAGTCTAAAGTAAACCGACGGTGGGTAGAGTTTGTGTGAACGGCCGGCAGGGTAGCCTAGTGGTTAGAGCGTTGGACTAATAACCGGAAGGTTGCGAGTTCAAACCCTGAGCTGACAAGGTACAAATCTGTCGTTCTGCCCCTGAATAGGCAGTTAACCCACTGTTCCCAAGCTGTCATTGAAAATAAGAATTTGTTCTTAACTGACTTGCCTGGTTAAATAAAGGTAAAACTTAAATATTGTTTTTCCACATCAACCAAAGAAAAGGTGACAAGATGAGTTGTCTGTTTGTAGTATGCATGTTGAAGAGGGTGTGTTGTTTACCATCATTCACTTCCAGAGGTTTTCTCTAAAGACGAGTGAACCATCCCTTCACCTCATTTTGTTGTAACATCTTTGGTCTGACATACATTTACGTGACACCCAGAATGCATTGTATGATGTCAACAAACATGGCACCACACATAGATGGCTATGAGCTTAGCATTAGCTCATCATAATCAGTACAACCTAAAAAAAAGTATTTTACACACATCATAGGTGTCCATTACAATCTATGCAAGAATCAGAATGCATGATTTGTCACCAGTACTTGAAAATGTGAATAAAACAGTAAACAAATTGTTACCACACAAACCATTTTCTGAAATGTATTTATTGATACAGGTGGAGCGTGCCGGCAGTCAATCACATAACCTATGACACTCACTCGGAGCAATTCAATGTTATGGTTTATGTATGTAGCTAGTGGGCTAAGCTGTAGCATTAGCATTATCTTTCAAAAGGAGACAACTCACAACCTCTCCACTGTCCATACAGCAACCATGTCAGCCACAGGGAAGGTGGACCACCTGACGGGAGAGAAAAATATAAAACCAGATTGTGTGCTTGACTATAACCTCAAAATGGGGGCCGTGGATACGGCGGACATGATAAACAGCTTTGTGGAACGCGCTGGGAAAACTACCAAGTGGTATAGGAAGATATTTTCTCCATCTGATCAACACTGCTGTCCTCAATGGCCATTGTTCACTGCCAGCTAACAGGTGAGATGATTACTGTAATTGGACATAGAGTTAACATACAAATCACATACAGTTCCATTATGCAATTATACTGACAATATCTCACCCCCCTCCCCACTCCCTTATCCTCCCCACAGGGGAGATGATTACCTACCAAAAGTACAGAGAGAACCTCATGAGAGAACCCCATAGAGAACCCCTTTTCTGTCTGAAGTCCCTCAAACTGCTGCTCAAGGCAGTCGCACACAGAGGCACTGCAAAGTCTGCCAGTCCGGCACCAGGAAGAAGGAAGCAGAGGTTGACAAAGTACATGTGTTTAGCTTGTGACACACCCCTGTGTTGCACAATGCTTTGGGGAGTAGTGTACTCTCAAGCACTATTGAGCACATCTGGAGCAATTACTGACTGATGGACTGACTGACTTGACAGGTGCCCTGCCATGATACTATGTATTTTTTTCTCTCTAGTAAAACTAGTTTTGGTTGTTGTTGTTCAACTACTACTTTAATAAAATAGACAGCAATTACATATAGGCTTATGTCTTTTCTTGTAGTTTTTTCCTCCAGCAAAACTGTAAAGGAGTGTACATTCAAACAGTGTGTTGTTAGCATACTAAAACTGGCCTAAATCGTCGCCTAGAAAGATGTGCATTCCAAGCTATGATGTCGGCAAATAATGTTACATTCTGTTTGTGTGTGTGTGGTTTCTGAAAGTATAGAATGAAGAGGTATTATTAGTCATTTGAATACAATATCATGACATAGTAATAAAACAATATTACAATGAACATAGCAACACTGCTATAAAAGTTACACTGACAATTGAATGACATTCATTAGCAACAGTAAGTAACAATAACTGAAGAGCTCCACAAGTGGGCAGGGCAGTAGTGATGGGACGTTCGGGCTCTTTTTTCTGACTCTAATCTTTGTCTCATTCAGTCTAAAAAACAAATATTTTGTCTAATTTTGTTCATTTGAGACAGTAATGCCCAGAGGACGCAGGACCCCCTACCGGTGAACAATGAACTGAAAACTCAAAATAGTCATGATTCTACAAACATCTCGTTCACAATAAGGGGCTTATTGGAGCTGTCATTTGTGACCAATATGTAAAAGCCTGCAGCTGTACTCTGGACGTAAGCTGGGGCCAATCCACCACTGCTCTCACCTACCCAGCTCTCTGCAGCAATGATGTAATCCAGGAAGGGTATGGTGGCTCAATAGAATTCGCACTTTCCTGATTTTACAAAAAGCCAGGAGACGTTGGAGAACCTGTCGGACGTGGAGCACGTGTTCTTAGGTGGAGCAGGAGAAGATGAGGATGTCATCGAGGTAGACAAAGACTAACCGGTTCAACATGTTGCAGAGAACATCATTAACCAGAGCCCTGAACACAGCAGGGGCGTTGGTGAGACCAGATACTCGTAGTGACCACTGGCCGTGTTGAAGGCAGTTTTCCACTCGTTCCCTTCCCGTATCTGCACCAGGTACTAGGCATTCCATAGGTCCAGCTTGAAGAACACGGTGGCCCCCTGGAGTGGCTCGAAGGCTGAGCAGATGAGGTAGCAGGTAGCGGTTCTTCACCATGATGTCGTTGAGATCTCGGTAGTCGATGCATGGGCACTGGGTTTTGTCCTTCTCCATAAAGAAGAAACCTGTGCCGGCATGGGAGGCAAAACGACGGATGAAACCAGCAGCTAGGGAGTCCTCAATGTAGGTCTCCATAGCCTTGGTCCGGAAAAAATGAGAGTACAGTCATCCCCCAGGAGGAAAGGTTCCTTGGAGAAGATCAATCACACAGTCATATGGTTGATGTGGTGGCAGCAAAGTGGCCCGGGCCTTACTGAACACCTCCTGAAGGTGCTGGTACTCCAAGGGAATGGTGGAGAGGTCCGGGGCAGCTTCTGAGCTCCCAGGAAAATGTCCGGGGGCAGGCTGTGCTGATTTTGTGGCAATGGTGGTGGCAGAACGGGCTCCAGCCCATGATGGCACTGGCAGACCAGTCAATGAGGGGAATGTTTCACTGGAGCCAGGAGAATCCCAATACCACAGGAACCTGAGGAGACTTAATGAGCAGGAACTGTATCGTCTCGCTGTGGTTCCCTGACACACGTAGGTTGATGGGGGCGGTAATTGTGGGTGACCTGGCCAATAGAGTGCCCGTCCAGTGCACTAACATCCATGGGAATGAAGAGGGGCTGAGTGGGGATATCCAGCTCGTAAGCCAGGGTAGCGTCCATAAAGCTTTCATCAGACCCAGAGGCAATGAGTACCCAGAGAATTTTTGACTTGTTCCCCCATAGCAACATGGCATGCAAAGTAAGGTGAGAGGAAAAGTTCTCCATATGGCACACCAGGGTACTCTCTCCTACCAGTGTGCCTGGTCTTTTAGTGGACAGGTGGAGACAAAATGACCAGTAGTCCTGCAATACATTAACTCTTAGTGTGAAGCTTGTATAGCCGTTCAGCTGGAGACAGCCTAGCTCTGCCTAGTTGCATGGGCTCGGGAAGAGGTGAATCGTCCATCTTCGGAGGCTCTCATGGGAACTTGGGTAGCCTCGGGGTTCTCTCTGCAACTGAGCCGTCGGGGACTTGCCGGGATACCTCGGAGGCACAGTGGCATCGACTCTCCTCCCCTTTCCTTCATTCCTGTAGTCGCCCATCTATCTGAATGGTCAAGGCGTTGAGCGAGTCGAGATCCATCGGTAGTTCCCGGGCTGCAAGCTCGTCGTTTACTTCCACCGATACTCTGTGTAGGAATGTGTAGAACAGTACTTCCGGGTTCAAAACACTCTGTTGCCAACATGCAGAAATACACTGCGTAGGCTGCCACAATATGGGAGTCTTGGCGTAGTTGGAGCAGCGTGCAAGCAGCCTCTCTCCAGGACAACGGAGAATCAAACACCTTCCGAACTTACTCCACGAACTCCTCCAGACTGAGGCAGATGATGGATTGTTGCTCCCACACCGCCGTGGCCCAGGTGAGTACCCTCCCGGACATCAGCGTAATGATGTACGCTACCCTCGAGCGGTTTGAGGGGAACGAAGAAGGCTGCAGCTTGAAAATGAAGGGGCATTGGAAGAGAAAAGCCGGGCAGGATCCGAAATCTCTTATCGTAGTGCTCCGGAGGAGGTAAGCGGGGTTCTCGGGACACTGGGGAGTCGGCGCTTCTATTAGCCGAGTTACTGAGGGGCTGGGTGGTTATCGTCATGGTAGGCTGCCTAACAGACAAGCCGTGGAATTGCTCCAGCAATGTGTTCAACACATGGTAATGACGTTCGGCCAAGGTCTGGAAACCTTCCATAAGACCGCGAAGCAACCTCTCGTGCCTTACAATGGTGGCTACATGGGAGGAGATGGCTTTGTGGAGCTGGTCCAAGACTGCTGGGTCAGTCATGGCCAGTTCGTACTATCACGTTTCAGGTATGAACCAGATGTAGACAGCGTCGAAGAAACAAAAGTTTATTTCTCGAACAGGGGCAGGCAAACGACAGGTCAAAGGCAGGCAGGGGTCAATAATCCAGGGAGGGAGCAAAGGGTCCAGAACGGCAGGCAGTCTCAGAGTCAGGGCAGGCTGGGGTCAATAATCCAGGGAGGGAGCAAAGGGTCCAGAACGGCAGGCAGTCTCAGAGTCAGGGCAGGCAGGGGTCAATAATCCAGTAAGGTAGGGTAAGGTACAAAACAGCAGGCAGGCTCAGGGCAGGCAGAACGGTCAAAACTGGGAAGGACTAGAAAACAGGAGCAAAGAAACAGGCTGGATCAGGGGAACAAACGCTGGTAGGTTTCAGAAACAAAACAAACTGGCAACAGACAAACAGAAAACACAGGTATAAATACATAGGGGATAAATGGCAACACCTGGAGGGGGGTGGAGACAATCACAGAGCCAGGTGAAACAGATCAGGGTGTGACAACTATGAAGATGGGAGTTGACTACGGCCTTTATATAGGAAGTGGAGTGGTCCATTTATAGCCGTTGCTCCTGTCTGTCTACAACAGATGTGTGATTGGATCTTCATAGACACCACCCCTAAAATGGGACACTACCCATACTGAGAGGCCTCACTCATAATATCATAAAACCGAGGTTACATTAGGTGACCTTAAAATGTTGGAATATCAGCTTTGATGTACAGTACCAGTCAAAAGTTTGGACACACCTACTGATTCAAGGATTTTTCTTTATTTCCACTATTTTCTACATTGTAGAATAATAGTGAAGACATCAAAACAATGGAATAACACATGAAATCATGTAGTAACAAAAAATGTATTTTTCAAAACATATTTTAGATTATTCAAAGTAGGCACCCTTTGTCTTGATGACAGCTTTCACAGCTTTTCTGCATTGATTGACCTTCATGTTATAATGATGGACTGTCGTTTCTCTTTGCTTATTTGAGCTGGTCTTGCCATAATATGGACTTGGTGTTTTACCAAATGGGGCTATCTTCTGTATACCACCCCCACCTTGTCAAAACACAACTGATTGACTCAAACACATTAAGAAGGAAAGACATTCCACAAATGAACTTTTAACAAGTCACATCTGTTAATTGAAATGCATTCCAGGTGACTACCTCATAAAGCTGGTTGAGAGAATGCCAAGAGTGTGCTAAGCTGTCATCAAGGCAAATGATTGCTATTTTGAAAAATCTCAAATATATTTTGATTTGATTAACATTTTTTGGTTACTACATGATTCCATATGTGTTATTTCATAGTTTTGATGTCTTCACTATTATTCGTAGTAAAATAAGGAAAAACCCTTGAATGAGTAGGTGTGTTCAAACTTTTGAATCGTATTGTTTATGTTAGAATACTGTATGGTTCACATAAGGTTCAAAGCAGTATAGTATAACATCTGTGCACTGCAAAGAGTTAACATGGTTGAGTATTGTATATAGCCTTGCACTGATCAGAGAAACACCTTCATATTGCAATGATATGTTTGCATTTTATCTTTTTATTACAGAAATATCTCTTGGCTTTCTTGGTAAAATTCATGAATATCCTCTCATATACATCACGTTGGATTCCCATGCACATAATCAATCATGAATGAAAAGGTGAACATACTACCTGTGACAGTGTTAGTAACTTAAGCAAGAGGCTCGTACTGTAATAAATAGTTTTAAAAATATATCCTTTCAATAATTGGTTTGATAGTGAGAAATGCAATGGCAGCAGGTATGACCAATATCCTCTATATGCTGAAATCAAGACAGTGGAAAGATGGATCTGCTCTTGAGTTTACAATTTCCAACAGGGGTCATTCTATTCATAGACATACAGTAGAGGAAATGTGCAACAGCTGTTTCAGCACTTCTGTATGATTCATGTCACACATTATGGTGCCTCCCCTATCTGTGATGTACAGTGCCGTGAAAAAGTATTTGCCCCCTTTATAATTTTCTCTATTTTTGCAAATAATTTTATAATGAATGTTATCAGAGCTTCAACCAAAACATAATATTAGACAAAGGGAACCTGAGTTTAAAAACAATATATTCTTATTTTACTTGTTTAATGAACAAATTTTTGCAACACCCAATTCCACCGTGTGAAAAGTAATTGCCCCCTCACACTCAATAACTGGTTGTACCACCTTTAGCTGCAATAACTGCAACCAAATGCTTCCTGTAGTTGTTGATCAGTCTCTCACATCACAGTGGAGGAATTTCGTCCCAATCTTGCATGCAAAACTGGTTTAAATCAGCGACATTTGCAGGTTTTCAAGCATGAACTGATAGTTTCAAGACCTTCCACATCTCAATTGGAATTAGGTCTGGACTTTGACTAGGCCATTCCAAAACTTCAAAAGTGTTGCTTTTGAACCATTTTCATGTTGACGTGATTGTGTGTTTTGGATCATTGTCTTGCTGTATGACCCAGCTGCGTTTCAGCTTCAACACGGCCTGACATACAGCACGGCCTGACATACAGTGCCTTGCAAAAGTATTCACCCCCTTGGCATTTTTCGTATTGTGTTGCCTTACAACCTGGAATTAAAATATATATATATATTTTTTTTTTTGGGGGGGGGGGTTGTAATCATTTGATTTACACAACATGCCTACCACTTTGAATATGCAAAATATTTTTTATTGTGAAACAAACAAGATATAAGACAAAAAAAAACTGAAAACTTGAGGGTGCATAACTATTTACCCCCCCAAAGTCAATACTATGTAGAGCCACCTTTTGCAGCAATTACAGCTGCAAGTCTCTTGGGGTATGTCTCTATAAGCTTGGCACATCTAGCCATTCTTCGCTGTGTGAATGGTATTCTCGGGGTGATGTTGGGTTTGCGCCAGACATAGAAATTTCCTTGATGGCAAAAATATCAATTTTAGTCTCATCTGACCAGAGTTCCTTCTTCCATATGTTTGGGGTGTCTCCCACATGCCCTTTGGCAAACACCAAACATGTTTGTTTATTTATTTCTGGCCACTCTTCCATAAAGCCCAACTCTGTAGAATGTAGGGCTTAAAGTGGTCCTATGGCCAGACACTCCAATCTACGCTGTGGTGCTTCGCAGCTCCTTACAGGGTTATCTTTGGTCTCTTTGTTGCCTCTCTGATTAATGACCTCCTTGCCTGGTCCATGAGTTTTGGTGGGCGGCCCTCTCTTGGCAGGTTTGTTGTGGTGCCATATTCTTTCCATGTTTTAATAATGGATTTAATGGTGCTCCATGGGATGTTCAAAGTTTCTGATATTTTTTTATAACCAACCCTGATCTGTGCTTCTCCACAACTTTGTCCCCGACCTGTTTGGAGAGCTCCTTGGTCTTCATGGTGCCGCTTGCTTGGTGGTGCCCCTTGCTTAGTGGTGTTGCAGACTCTGGGGCCTTTCAGAACAGGTGTACATATACTGAGATCATGTGACACTTAGATTGCACACAGGTGGACTTTATTTAACTAATTATGTAACTTCTGAAGATAATTGGTTGCACCAGGGCTTCAGAGCAAAGGGGGTGAATACACACCACTTTGGCATTTTACATGTTCTTTCATTTTTTGAAACAAGTAAAAATCAATTTAAATTACATGTTGTAATGCAACAAAATAGGAAAAACGCCCCCAAGCGGGGTGAATACTTCTGCAAGGCACTGTACACTGAGCAGAATTCATGGTTCCTTCTATTAAGGCAAGTCGTCCAGATCCTGAGGCAGCAAAGCATCCCCCAAACCATCACATCACCACCATGCTTGACAGTTGGTATAAGGTTCTTACTGTGGAATGTGGTGTTTGATTTTCGCCAGGCAAAATGGGACCCATGTCATCCAAGAAGTTATACTTTTGACTACATAGATCATTCTTCCAAGAGTCTTGGTGATCACCCAGGTGCTTCCAGGTGCATTTTTGGCAAACTTGAGTCAACTTTTTGGATGAGATGGTTTCCATTATGTCTGCCAAAAACGTAACACTGTATTCATCAGTAAGAACCTCATACCAACGGTCAAGCGTTGTGGTGGTAGTGTGATGGTTCAGTATCAAACATATGGAAAAGTAGAGAAAATTAGAGAGGAGGCAATACTTTTTCATAGGACTGTATAGAGTATCTTACTCTATGTTTCAATCTTGATTCAATTATTTGTTTTCTTACAGAAAAAAATGCACTTTAGACAATATTGCAAGAGGGCAACCTTGAGCAGTTAAGGTGTAATTCCCTATTGTATTGGTTGATCATGTTTTGTTTTCTGAAATTTAGAGAGTGGATGTTGAATCATCTGCTGCATGTTTTTTTTAGGTGAGTATAGGCTTATCACAGATTCTGTTGGATTCTATTGTTATGTTGTAGTCTACAATTCCAAATCAGGCTTAGGAGTTCTGATGGTTTTTATGTATAGACCCTTGATTGTGTAGGATTGTGCCCCTGCCTGTCAAAACACAATAGATGACAGATAGACAGCCATTACATGTAACCTTTATGTTGCCTTGGTAGGAACTATAGAATATAGTCTGTATGATTATTTGATGATGGAGTACACTGTGTAACTCTCCACGAGAACATCTAATCATCCCCTACCGCTACAGTGTGTTGCTTTTAGTTTCAGAGATTTTACTCATGTCTGCCCTATTCCATAGATGGTGCACTACCTTTGACCAAGGCCCATAGAGCTTTGGTGAGAAGTAGGTCACTACAATACAGTATGTAGGGAAAAGGGCACAATTTGAGACACAGACCATGTTACACACATAATCATAGGTAAGACAGGCTGGATACTGATGTGTTCATTCTCAATCTAATTACTTTAATTCACTCAGAAGACAAGGTTATTGATTTCATGGTTAGGCCCAGTGAGTAGGCATATTGATCAAGTCAAGGACATTTCTCCCCAAAACACAATTTCATGGTGGTTAGTGAATAGATTATGTTCGGCAGCACGTTTTTCTCAACTGAGGCAAACTAATGTTTTCAGATAATTCTCTTCGATGTCAATGAGCTAAGAAATGACATCATTATATTAATGAGAGGGAGAGAGAGACTGATAGGAGATAATACTAGAGGGATATGGCTTCTGGATGCTGTTAAGTTAGGAAATACAACATTGGTTATTCTACATCTCAATAGTCGCCTACCGTATCCAGGGCCTGGTATTTATGTTGTTACTGTACCATACATTTCAGAATTCCACACTGTTTTGAATTACCAATGCATCTCCCTCCATTAGTGCTATACAATAATCCTAATTATATCATTGCTGCTGCTCAAAGCAATGACTCCAATTCTAACCATTGTACAGCTTCTTCTTCCTGCATCATCGGTTCATGACAGTTCTGTATAGATACACTATATACAGTAGCTTGACAAAATATTCACCCCCTTGGCATTTTTCCTATTTTGTTACCTTACAACCAGGAATTAAAATGTATTTTTAGGGGGTTTGTATTATTTGATTTCCACAACATGCCCTTCCACTTTGAATATGCAACATTTATTTTTATTTTGAAACAAACAAGAAATAAGACAAAAAACTGAAAACTTGAACATGCATAACTATTCACCCCCCCCAAAGTCAATACTATGTAGAGCCACCTTTTGCAGCAATTACAGCTGCAAGTCACTTGGGGTATGTCTCAATAAGTTTGGCACATCTAGCCACTGGGATTTTTGCCCATTCTTCAAGGTAAAACTGCTCCAGCTCCTTCAAGTTGGATGGGTTCCGCTGGTGTACAGCAATCTTTAAGTCATACCACAGATTCTCAATTGGATTGAGGTCTGGGCATTGACTAGGCCATTCCAAGACATTTAAATGTTTCCCCTTAAACCACTCAAGTGTTTATTTAGCCGTGTTCTTGGGGCCATTGTCCTGCTGGAAGGTGAACCTCTGTCCCAATCTCAAATCTCTGGAAGACTGTAACAGGTTTCCCTCAAGACTTTCCCTGTATTTAGAGCCATCCATCGTTCCTTCAATTGTGACCAGTTTCCTACTTTTGGTCATGTAGTGTAAGTGTGAGCAAATTGAACATCTAAAGAAGCCAGTAAGTATGTCTAATCCCATTTTAAAGAGGCCAGTGGGGGAAAGTTGGCTAATATCCACTTCATCCAGCCAGTCCCAAAGCATGGAGATGCTGGTGCTTTCTGCTTGGACCTGCAGATCTGGACCAGAGAGGGGGAGGGAAAGAGGGAAGTCACAGGCCCTGCAGATCTGGACCAGAGAGGGGGAAGGAAAGAGGGAGGTCACAGGCCCTGCATATCTGGACCAGGGGTAGGGAGCGATTGAATGAGGGAGGAAGAGAGATAGAGGGAGACCACAGGAGAGTTGTTGGGGGGTACAGTACTTGTCTCTGGGGGTGCACACCACAATTAGGCTTTACTGGAGGCATCAACAGTCAGGCTTTAAATACATTACGTATGGCCAACACCCTGGGGGCAAGGCTGGGATCAGGGATGGGTTCTACTAAGGGAAAATGAGGGCAAATAAAAGATGTCTCTTCGGTACAAATAAAGGACTGACATGTAAACTCAGCAAAAAAAGAAACGTGCTCTCACTGTCAACTGCGTTTATTTTCAGCAAACTTAACATATATTTGTATGAACATAACAAGATTCAAGAACTGAAAAAACTGAACAAGTTCCACAGACATGTGACTAACATACATTTAATAATGTGTCCCTGAACAAAGGGGGAGGGTCAAAATCAAAAGTAACAGTCAGTATCAGGTGTGGCCACTAGCTGCATTAAGTACTGCAGTGCATCTCCTCTTCATGGACTGCACCAGATTTGCCAGTTCTTGCTGTGAGATGTTACCCACTCTTCCAGCAAGCTAGCCCTCAACCTCCGATCCAACAGGTCCCAGATGTGCTCAACGGGATTGAGATCCGGGCTCTTCGCTGGCCATGGCAGAACACTGACATTCCTGTCTTGCAGGAAATCATGCACCGAACGAGCAGTATGGCTGGTGGCATTGCCATGCTGGAAGGTCACGTCAGGATGAGCCTGCAGGAAGGGTACCACATGAGGGAGGAGGATGTCTTCCCTGTAACGTTGAGATTGCGTTGATATTGGCTGCAATGACAACAAGCTCAGTCCGATGATGCTGTGACACACCACCCCAGACAATGACGGACCCTCTACCTCCAAATCGTTCAGAGTACAGGCTCATTCCTTTGACAATAAACGCGAATCCGACCATCACCCCTGCTGACACAAAACCATGACACCTCAGTGAAGAGCACTTTTTGCCAGGCCTGTCTGGTCCAGCGACGGTGGGTTTGTGCCCATAGGCAACGTTGTTGCCGGTGATGTCTGGTGAGGACCTGCCTTACAACAGGCCTAAAAGCCCTCAGTCCAGCCTCTCTCAGCCTATTGCGGACAGTCTGAGCACTGATGGAGGGATTGTGCGTTCCTGGTGTAACTTGGCCAGTTGTTATTGACATCCTGTACCTGTCCCGCAGGTGTGATGTTTGGATGTACCGATCCTGTATTGTTACACGTGGTCTGTCACTGCGAGGACGATCAGCTGTCCGTCCTGTCTCCCTATAACGCTCTCTTTGGCGTCTCACAGTACGGACATTGCAATTTATTGCCCTGGCCACATCTGTAGTCCTCATTACTCCTTACAGCATGCCTAAGGCACGTTCACGCAGGGACTCTGGGCATCTTTCTTTTGGTGTTTTTCAGAGTCAGTAGAAATGCCTCTTTAGTGTCCTAAGGTTTCATAACTGTGACCTTAATTGCTTACCGTCTGTAAGTTGTTAGGTGCATGTTCATTATTGTTTATGGTTCATTGAACAAGTAACCGTGTTTAAACCCTTTACAATGAAGATCTGTGAAGTTATTTAGATTTCTACAAATTTTCTTTGAAAGACAGGGTCCTGAAAAAGGGACGTTTCTTTTTTTGCCGAGTTTATACTCCCAGTTTCTAAAACTACATCCAGAATATGCTGCTGTGCAAATCAAAAACACTTCTGGAAGCACAGCACAGAAAATGATTATCTGCAATGATTTCAACAATTACAGTGCCTTCAGGAAGTATTCACGCCAGTTCACTTTTTCCATATTTTGTTGTGTTACAGCCTAAATTTAAAATGTATTAAATTAAAATGTTGTGTCACTGGCCTACACACAATACCCCATAATAAAACATGAAAAGCTGAAATGTCTTGAGTAAATAAGTATTCAACCCCTTTGTTATCGCAAGCCTAAATATGTTCAGGAGTAAAAAAGTCACTTAAGTTTTGTGGACTCATTCTGTGTGCAATAAGTGTTTAATGTGATTGTTGAATGACTACCTCACCTCTACCCCACTTATACCCTTCAACCACAAAGACCAGGGAGGTGTTCCAATTCCTCGCAAAGAAGGGCACCTATTGGTAGATTGGTAAAGAATTTTAAAAAGCAAACACTGAATATCCCTTTGAGCATGGTGACGTTGTTAATTACACTTTGGATGGTGTATCAATACCCCCAGTCACAAAGAGAGCAAGTAAACCATTCAGGGTTTAATAGCTGTGATAGGAGAAAGCTGTGGATACATCAACAACATTGTAGTCATTCCACAATATTAACCTAATTGACAGAGTGAAAGGAAGGAAGCCTTTATAGAATAAAATATTCCAAAGCATGTTTGGAACTTTTTGTCCTGAATACAATGTGTTATGTTTGGGGACAAATACAATACAACACTCTCCATATTTTCAAGCAAAGTGGTGGCTGCATCATGTTATGGGTTTGCATGTAATTGTTAAGGGAGTTTCCGGATTTAAAAAAATAAACAGACTGGAGCTAAGCACAGGCAAAGTCTTAGGAAAACCTGGTTCGGTCTGCTTTCCACCAGACACTGGGAAATGAATTTACCTTTCAGCAGGACAATAACCTAAAACACACGGCCAAATATACACTGGAGTTGCTTATCTAGTTACATTTTTTACTTAAAGTGGAACTGACAGCATTTGAACAACATTAAATATTATACAAATCTGTCATATACACCCCCAGGATCAATGTGACTATAAGGACACAAGGCGAGACTCAGATGCAGACACAGGAGGCAGATGGTTAGAGTCCAAGATGTTTATTAACAATCCAAAAGGGTTAGGCAAGAGAATGGTGGTGGACAGGCAAAAGATCAAAACCAGTTCAGACTTCCAGAGGTACAGAATGGGAGGCAGTCTCGAGGTCAGGGCAGGCAGAATGGTCAGGCAGGCGGGAATGGAGTCTAGAAAAACAGGCAACGGTCAAAACCGGAAGGACTAGTAAAAGAAAATAGAAAAGCAGGGGCACGGGAAAAACATGCTGGTTGACTTGAACATACAAGATGAACTGGCACAGAGAGACAGGAAACACAGGGATAAATACACCAGGGAAAATAGCGACACCTGGAGGGGGTGGAGACAATCACAAGGACAGGTGAAACAGATCAGGGCGTGACAGTGACACCTTTTTTCAGACAAAAAAGCATTTAGATATGGTCATTTTCACATTTTCATACAATTTTGGGGAATTATGTAGAAAAAGGCATTTGTGAAAATCCTATAGCAATTGTTACGAACCGGCTCATAGCCGTAACAAAGAGAAAGACGACGCGGAGCTAGAGAAACAACAAACATATTTTTTTATTTCAAAAAATATGTTTAACCCCTTTTCTCCCCAATTTTGTGGTATCCAATTATTAGTAGTTACTATCTTGTCTCATCGCTACAACTCCCATACGGGCTCGGGAGAGACGAAGGTCAAAAGCCATGCGTCCTCCGAAACACAACACAACCCAACCAAGCTGCACTGCTTCTTAACACAGCGCGCATCCAACCCGGAAGCCAGCTGCACCAATGTGTTGGAGGAAACACCGTGCACCTGGCGACCTAGTTAGCATGCACTGCGCCCAGCCCGCCACAGGAGTCACTAGTGCACGATGAGACAAGGATATCCCTACCAGCCAAACCCTCCCTAACCCGGACGACGCTAGCCAATTGTGCGTCACCCCACGGACCTCCCTTTCGCAGCCAGCTACGACAGAGCCTGAGCGCGAACCCAGAGTCTCTGGTGGCACAGCTAGCACTGCGATGCAGTGCCCCAATGGATGGATGTGTGCATAGATGGTGATAATGAAGGGTGTTGAGAGGCACCAAAACAAATTACCCCAAAAAGCCCCAAAATGCCACAACCAAAACCAACAGAGTGGAGAGAGTCTCCTCAAATTATGGGTGAAAGATGTATTTATCCCCCGAGCCCAGGTGTGTCCCATTTCGCCCAGGTATGTCCCATTTCACTGACCACCCTCCTAGCTCTATCCACCGACATCTTAGTAAGGAAAACAAGAGCAAAGAGTAAGAATTAGACACTGCAGCAAATAAAACCTAATACAAACATCTGTCTTGTCCAGGACCAGAGTCTACACAGACCAGTGTGCCATAGCCAATCAGAGCTACAGTAGCAGTAGGTGCCCTTATATATGCAAATAACCCATTTGCCACACAGGTTTGCCATCATTCACTTTGAACTGGATTGTGCGTTTACAGGCAGTAGCAACCACGCGTCTTTACATCATTAGAAAACATTCGCCGAAAGCCACAAAATACACCTGAATAGATTTCTTACAGTTCTCTTACATGTGGGAACATTGGAGTCCTATTGATTTTTTTAAAAACATGAAAAGGTGGGCTCTCTCCCCCTCAGTTGTCTATGCACATCATCAACAACAAGATCAACAACTAACGTTAGCCAGAGCAAGATGATCTAATATCTAATGAGGGAACAGTAGATAAACCCTCTCAAACTTTTTCAACAGTAGTTGGCTGCTAAAATTGCACTGATCAATGATGGGGAATAGTAGCCTTCTCGCCCTTCTGCAGCTTGCCTTCAATGCATAACTGTCCCAACCCCCACATTTTGATAACTGAATGGGAACTTGCCTGCCTGCCCACCCATTTGATCAAATAGACTTGATTGACGACTAAGAGATATGCTAACTGTGGATAACAGTCGTTCAAGTTCAGCATAGCTAGTTAGCAAATGGATTCACATATCTTGCTAGCTAACTAATGGCACCTGTATCTCTAGCTGTAGCCACAACAAAAACAATATGGTGGGAAGAAGTCGGCCACTCGTCCGATGATAACATCCTCCCAGAAGCTAGCTAGCTTTCTAACATTAGGCTCTGTGTTTCTAGCTTGGTAAATAAACTTCTACATAAATAGATAAGCTAGCCTATTAGCCACTTTGTGATTTACTTGTGATCATTGCACTTGCTAGTTTGATTGTATTGACATTCCCAGCCTTAGTTACATTTATCAGTTTTTGTCCAAATTCTTGAGTAATTGAAACTGAAAGAGTGCATCCCGAATGAAGGACGCAAACAATCTACCAGGTCAGCTGTGATTTACAACCTGATACCAATATTTGTTGGATTACCAAGATCATTTATTGCTGTATTATTTTAATCATGCAACTGCATCCATCTATTTTGCCAACAATGCCATACTCTATGTCATATATTTTTAAGTAAGATAAAACCTATTTTAAAAACTCTTATAATGTAGATTTTGTAGCATAAACTGGGAATTCAATATTTTTGACTGATATTATGATTGTCTGTTTGTTTCACATCTGCAAAGTAGTTAAAATGCTGTCAGTTCCACTTTAAATTGGCTTGAACATCTATGACAGTACTTGAATATTGTCTGACTAGCGATAATCAACAACCAACCTTTTAAAGGATTTTTAAAATAATATTGTGCAAATATTGTACAACCCAGGTATGCAAAGATCTTAGAGACTTACCCAGAAAGACTCCCAGCTATAGTCGTTGCCAAAGGTGATTCTAACATGTATTGACTCATGGGGGTGAATACTTACAGTTGAAGTCAGAAGTTTACATAAACTTAGGTTGGAGTCATTAAAACTCATTTTTCAACCACTCCAACCAATATCTTGTTAACAAACTATAGTTTTGGCAAGTCGGTTAGGACATCTACTTTGTGAATGACACAATTCATTTTTTCCAGCAATCTGTTTACAGACAGATTATTTCACTTATAATTTACTGTATCACAATTCCAGTGGGTCAGTAGTTTACATACACTAAGTTGACTGTGCCTTTATACAGCTTGGAACATTTCAGGAAATGATGTCATGGCTTTAGAAGCTTCTGACACCATTTGAGTCAATTGGAGGTGTACCTGTGGATGTATTTCAAGGCCTACCTTCAAACTCACTGCCACTTTGCATGGGAAAATCGAAACGCAAGTTTAAACACCATGGGACCACGCAGCTGTCGTACCGCTCAGGAAGGAGACGCGTTCTGTCTCCTAGAGATGAACGTACTTTGGTGCGAAAAGTGCAAATCAATCCCAGAACAACAGCAGGAGCTTGTGAAGATGCTGGAGGAAACAGGTACAAAAGTATCTATATCCATAGTAAAAACGAGTCCTATATTGACCTGACCTGAAAGGCAGAAGCCATTGCTCCAAAACCTCCATAAAGAAGCCAGACTACAATTTGCAACTGCACATTGGGCCAAAGATCATACTTTTTGGAGAAATGTCCTCTGTTCTGATAAAACAAACCTAGAACTGTTTGGCCATAATGACCATCGTTATGTTTGGAGGAAATGGGGGGAAACTTGCAAGCCCGAAGAACACCATCCCAATCGTGAAGCACGGGGGTGGCAGTATCATCTTATGGGGGTGCTTTGCTGCAAGAGGGACTGGTGCACTCACAAACTATATGGCATTATGAGGAAAGGAAAATTATGTGGATATATTGAAGCAACATATCAAGACATAAGTCAGGAAATTAATGCTTGGTCGCAAATGGGTCTTCCAAATGGACAATGACCCCAAGCATACTTCCGAAGTTGTGGCAAAATGGCTTTGGGACAACAAAGTCAAGGAATTTGAGTGGCCATCACAAAGCCCTGACCTCAATCCTATAGAAAATTTGTGGGCAGAACTGAAAAAGCGTGTGCAAGCAAGGAGGCCTACAAACCTCAGTTACATCAGCTCTGTCAGGAGGAATGGGACAACATTCACCCAACTTATTGTGGGAAACTTGTGGAAGGCTACCCTAAATGTTTGTCCCAAGTTAAACAATTTAAAGACAATGCTACCAAATACTAATTGAGTGTATGTAAACTTCTGACCCACTGGGAATGTGATGAAAGAAATCATTCTCTCTACTATTATTCTGACATAACACGTTCTTAAAACAAAGTGGTGATCCTAACTGACCTAAGACAGGGAAGTTTTACTAGGATTATATGTCAGGAATTGTGAAAAACTGAGTTTAAATGTATTTGGTTTCGGTGTATGTAAACTTCCGACTTCAACTGTATGTAAATTACATATTTCTGTATTTAATTTTGTATACATTTGCAACAATTTCTACATTCATGTTTTCATTGTGTCATCATTTGGGTATTGTGTGTAGATGGGTGAGAGGGAAAAAAATATTGAATCCATATTGAATACAGGCTATACGACGACAAAATTTGGAATAATTCAAGGGGTATGAATTCTTTCTGAAGGCACTGTAAATCCTGTCCAAGATTCTACAACAATTTAATTCTGGCATGTAACAATGTGCACCTTACTGTCATTACACTGTACCTGTCTATTTCACTGCTATTCAAATACAAAGGTGGTAGGAGGGACATTAATTGTAAAGTGGAACCCCACAGTATATCCATAGTCCCTACTGGTGACAAAGAACATGCACATTTCTGGATTGGACAGACCACAGATACATTTAACCTACCTTGTCGTACTTTACCTGACACAAAGATTTCCTTGCTGTGAAGTGGAGACATAACCAGTAATGATTATAGATTGTTTGGTTTTAAATGGGGCCCTTATCCTACTGGCAGACTCTGAGAGTTTTTGATTTTGGAGGAAGATGATTGATTTTCCATCTTTTCTAATGCCTGCTAAAATGCCCTACCCATCGCTAAAGATAGTAGAGGGAAATAAAGAGGCACTCACATTGAGAGATAACAGAGTGCTGCTCTGATTGCCCCAGCAGATAGTGGCAGGTGACTTCCTTGTGCATTTTGAACCATACACACAGTCAGCCATGCATAGATATTAGGACATTGATGAGCAGAAAAGAAAACAGAAAAAAATAATGAGGGAAATGTTCATCAAAGTGTAATGATGGGTATTCACATAAAAGCAAATGTTTATACATTCTGACAACTATCAGAATATAAATATGATAATCATAATATACGTATGAATAAGACTATCAAGTGGGTACTTGGTATTTCTCAGTGTTTCTTGAATCATTTCTATTTTCTAACTGTTCTTTAACACTGAGGCACAACGCTAGGACCTACATTTGCATGATTCAAGGGGTGACAATTTAATTTGCATAAATTTAATGAGCTTTTCTGAAAAATGTGGACACCTGCAGAAAAAAGCTGACATTTTTCAAAGGCTTTTTTACAACTCACAATAATGGCCTTGGCTTCCAGACAAAGCCCAGTTACACAGCTAATCAGTGGATTTGACATCTCTGTCACCGGGAGGTTGTTTTCTTTGGAGGGAAAATGTGCATGGGAGATGAGATTTCAACACTGCTAAATGGATGACATAGATAGTTAGTCTGATACAGGGATGAAGACTTGTTTTGGAGGGGAAGTGGTGCACATTGCACTATAGGGCGGCTGTGCTGTGTTGCTGGTTGCTGCGGTACTACGCCAGCCTCAGTCTGTGGTATGTTGATGAAAGCGATTCAATTGTCAGCAGCCAAATGGGCAAACTAATTACCAGTGCAGGATGATTTCCTGGTTCAAGCTCTCCACAGGAGTGCTTCTGCCCAAGCACAGGGGGTGATTGTTAAACTAAGAAAAGGTGCATGTTCTGGGTACATACACCAGAGACTGGCAAAATGAATAGAATAGGGTAGGAGGGAATTGAAATAACTGTATCTTGGTGGTTGGTCGCGTGGCTACATGAATTCCAATGTGAAGAAAACTGTCTCGATATGGCATCGACAGACAGTAAAATAACAGACAGTAAAATAAGGATGTTTTAAATCTTCTCTCTCTTCAACCTTTTAATGTAGATCTATGTTACAGGAGACAACACCAGTCAGATCTACTGTCTTCTTGTTATTGGCAGATAAGACAAACATCTAGTTGTTTCATTGTGAGGTCTCTTCTTTCATTTAGAAGTTGTTCTTTGTGAGGATATATTTCACATGTTTGATAGCTTATTTACTTATTTATGTGTAACTTCACTTGGCAGCTTTAGTTATAATTAGTTATAATTTTTGCATATGATTCAGCCCCTTAATATTCCAGTTGTTGAGCTCTGATGAACAGGTAGGCTAACCATTGCAATGCAAAATATCTATATCTATTTTTAATATCTGTATCTATTTTTAACTTTATTGATGAGCCAACCATGTCTCAGGGCCAGGGGGTTGGAGGTTGTTGATTGTATCGCACCAAAGGCGTCATCCTGTCGTAAATTGAATGAGATCGAGATCTAACATGTCTTTGACCTGGATCTCTCCGTCTGACCCCCTTTCCCCTCCCCCTACAAACCCGACAACCAGATGGGGAACATTGATGAAGGGATTTATCCAGAGGAGGCTGGAGGACATGTTATCTTTAGCCATGCCATCAGCTCCATTAGCCCCCATGCTGTCTGGGAGATAAAAAATAACAGTGGCCTGGCGTGCCGCCTCAAGTTATTGCTCAGAGAAAGAGATGAACAGCACATCAAAGTCTTCAATAATTCATTTCTTCCTGTAGATGTGTTGGTGTAAACAGCCCTTTGATTGAGTCTCAAGTGCTCTTATGTTTGAATGTTGTACTGTCCTTTTTTGTCACATTTGTCATATGCTTCCACCAGTACCATTACCATTACAAGCCATATTTCTTATATTGATTGTCCTACTTCTATATAGCTTCCATTTTCTTTCAACCTCATTGTGCTAACAGTGTTTCTCATTCACTTGCAGTATTCCTTTGGACAGAATTCAGTAGTCCACTTCTATGTTGTGCTCTTATGCCTTTATAGGTTAACTAAGAGGAACAAAATAAAAAAGGTTTCTGTCTAGTATCCAAAGTATGAGTGTGACATTGGCAGTCGGTCACACAACAGTGGGTTGTGAATGCATCACGTCCATGGTCTGGCCATGGGTGTCAACTGCATCTGAGTGTCCAGAGAGCAGGTCCCTTGGTTGGGCAGAAGGGAACAATTCTGTTTGGTCTCATCTCACAAGCTCCCAGCAGCAATGGTAACATGGACTGACTGGCCAGCTCCCCAATACCCCCCCATTACCAGGAACACAGTGCAGAGAGGAATCTCTTTCAATTTTAACAATACTTTATATTCTACTGTTAACTCGTCTTACCTTGTGTTTGTCAACTGTACTGAACACTCATCATTAGTTAGAATCCTAACGGGACTGCAATGCCCATGAAAATGAGAGTAGTGAACCATACTGCCCGTTGAACCACCATAACCCTAAACGCATTTAACACGTGTAGGACGAGAGAGAAAAAGAGAAAGCTCCTTACACACATTCTGTGCTAATAACTATGTAGTTGCAACTTATATTTCAATGTTGACATGGATCCAAATTTCACGTTCAAGTGTATTACCTTATTAACAGGATTGGGGTCAATTATGAATTGAGTTGCGAATTGCTCTTCAATTACAATTCAATTCTTGAATTTGAATTGGCCACACTCCACAGGAAGCAGAATTTGAATTGAATTTGAATTAAAGGAAGTATAACTTAATTAAATCAAATGTAATTTAATTAAAATGGCTTATTCTACACATCACCATATACATTTTTATTTTGACATCATACATGGTTACCAATAGGTTGAAACATTTCATTTTTATAACTCCCTCTCCTAAAACAATTTTAAGTAATTACAGTGGTCTGGAAATATTCTAACTAAGATCATGTTGTGGGTTATCTATAATAATTAATCATTCCCGTAATGTTTTTAAATATGAGAAGAAGAAAATAAAATCCCAGAATGCATTTGATCAAACACTGCAGTATGGAAGCGGACAATCTAACATCTCATGACAAAGAAAAATACTGTATTCTTAATGTATTCTTTGCATTAATAAGTGGCATATCCATTAAATAAAATATTTCTCAAATGAATGAGACTTTCATGACTCAGTTGAATTGGTTTAAATTGTTTAGACTTAAATTCTACTTCCTTTAATTCAAATTCAATTCAAATGTGGCCAATCCAAATTCATAGTTTGAATTTAATTACATTCAGAAATTCCGAATTGACCCCAACCCTGCTTATTACTGAGATTATGATTAGACAGTCTGGCCTGAGGGAAATGTTCTGTGTCTACTGTAACATATTCATGAGGAGGAATATCCTTTTGGGTACGACATAGCTTATTAGCATGCTTGAGACTGTTGTGAAACCATAATGTATGCACAAGATGACAGGGGAGGACTGTGCCTCTGTGAGTTGGATATATCATTGATGTTATGTACAAAGCCCGTTTGTTTGAGATTAATCATCTGCCTTTTCCCATTTATTAGCCAAGTACACACCTACAGAACAGTAAGTCATGGGTAGTGTTAGAAAATACTGATGATGGTTTCCACTGTGATTATTTTAATGAGAGTGAATGCTTTAGCTGAATGTGTTTTTATCATATTATTGTACTCAGTGTGTGATTATTCTCCCATAGGTCCCCTGTTCTGTTCTCCAGCTGGGCTGTAGAATCCTCAGCATCATCCTCCCCACAGAGACGCATCAAACTGAATGAGCCCTGATTAAAAAGCCTGCTTGAAACTTCACTGAATATTTTCAAGTGTTTAACCTGGGGGGAAGATAATAAACTGTCCAACCTTTCCTTTCCTCTGCTGTAATTGTTCACACCAGGGGGAAATGACTTTAGGTAATGGTAACATAGGACACAAACCAAGGGGCCCATTCAATCAAAACTAGTCACCATGTTTCTGGGTATAAATA
The DNA here is from genome assembly GCF_023373465.1 of Oncorhynchus keta. Taxonomy (NCBI): domain Eukaryota; kingdom Metazoa; phylum Chordata; class Actinopteri; order Salmoniformes; family Salmonidae; genus Oncorhynchus; species Oncorhynchus keta. Next base: position 28,933,138 of record NC_068454.1, read on the forward strand.
AATAATTTCCTCTAGGACTACTACTCTTTATAATATCAAAGCATGTTTTTAATTTGAGAATATATGTGTGTTAGTTTCATCTAGTTAATACACTCACCTATCACTACAAGTATGGAAGCTTTATAATGACATCTGAGGCAGATGAAAAATAGCCTACCAACACTTGTTAATCAACACCTGACAGAGCATAGCATATATCTCCTTATAAAAGTCAGTGAAAGTGAGTGAGAGGTTAATTGACAGATGGACAGCGCACCTCCTATAATTCCCCCTTTCCCTCCCTCTCTACCTCACTCTCTCCCTCTCCTCTAAGCATCATCCCCCCCATCCTTACATGATTCTCCCAGTGCTACAGTTCTCTCTCTTGGCAACAGGTGAGTAGAGGCAACCTGAGCAACTGATTACACAAGCAGCAGCATGTACTGTAATTTCCATGTTTTTATGAGTGAGGCCAGCAGAGAATAAAGCAGATGAAAGCCTTCCAGCTGGATCCTGTCACATGTGAGAGAACTGTTAATACAGTGTGAATGCACACACTAACAAGTGGTGAATAAACACTGAAACTCAAAGCACGGAGGAACTCTACTGTATTTCAATGAGTACGTTTACAGTTTTGGGCGACCCAACCAATTTCAATGTAAGCTATAGATCTGTCGGTCTAAGAAGCTGCACATCTGTTCTATGTGTGCTATTTATATGCTTCCCGTTCTTAAGTTTAGTTTTTGCGTCTCTTATTTTCGGTTTCAAACAGCTGAAAATACAATATTTTTGCTCATGGAAAATATTTTTCACACCGGTTTAGATGGTACAATGAGTACAGTTACATGGACACAATAATGCGATTATTGAGGATACTCAAATTAACTTGATAACATAGTTTGATTCAAAATGTTTACATGCTTTGCAAGAAGAACAATTTCCCTAATAATCCTTTTTACATGGACACATCTGAAATCAGGCTACCTGATAGAACTCTGATAATGTAGAAAATCACCAATCAAAATAAACGTTCTACCACACCGACCATGTTAGTTTTGGGAAGCATATTTGATTCTGAGTTCAGACATATAATGTACATGAGGCCTCCCCGGTGGCGCAGTGGTTAAGGGCTGCAGCGCCAGCTGTGCCATCAGAGTCCCTGGGCTCTGTCGTAACCGGCCGCGACCGGGAGGTCCGTGGGGCGACGCACAATTGGCCTAGTGTCGTCCGGGTTAGGGAGGGCTTGGTCGGTAGGGATGTCCTTGTCTCATCGCGCACCAGTGACTCCTGTGGCGGGCCGGGCGCAGTGCGCGCTAACCAAGGTTAAGAAGCAGTACGGCTAGTTGGGATGTGTATCGGAGGACGCATGACTTTCAACCTTCGTCTCTCCCGAGCCCGTACGGGAGTTGTAGCGATGAGACAAGATAGTAGCTACTACAACAATTGGATACCACGAAATTGGGGAGAAAAGGGGTAAAAAAAAATACAAATTAAAAATAAATAAATAAATAAATAAGACTCATACATTGTTGTTCCGAACTCACTTCACTCACACTAAATAGGGAGGCTCACTTGGCTGGTGCTGACCCATGTGCAGATCAAATACACTGCTGGAATGCCGATTAAGGTGTTACATGTCCTAATAATTCGAAAGACTGCTCAGGAAACCAGGTGTTTAATCGGTGTATGCTTACTTAGATTTTGACCTTAAAGGGATTTAGATAAGCAGAGTAAGGTGTTTACATAAATATTACCATAATCAGTTCAATATGATATTATTACACAATGACTGCTTGTTTTGTCACATAAACTGAAATTCGGGGAACTATTCACATTTTTGCAACCAGAAAATGGCAGAGCATCTTCTGCATTTTGCACCATTAAACTGATTACGGCAGTAGGCCGAGTATGGAAACAGTCATGTAAAGTTTTCAAGTACAAATGTTAAATATCCAAACTCAGAATCAAATAGGCTTCGCAAAAATATGATTGTCACTGTGGTAGAACGTTTATTTTCATTGGTGATTTACCATCAGGTAGCCTGATTTCAGATGTGTCCATGTAAACAGGATTATTAGGGAAATTGTTCTTCTTGAAAAGCATGTCATTTTTTAAAAACAAACTGTCGTATTAATCGGACTATTCACAATAATTGTATTATTGTGTGCATGTAACCGTGCTCAATGAGTTGTTGTATGCCATAATTTACACACGTAAGGTATTTACAGAACCTACTGTGTACATGTCAGTATATTCTTATTTGTTCTAGTCCTTATGATAAATCACACAAACAGCCCTTTCAGTCCCATCCGAATTGGTGTCTTAGTCTGAGAGATTATATACTGTATACAATTCAGTGCCTTTTGCCTTATTCTCATTCGACAAGATCCTTCCAATAAACAACAACAGTGGAGGAGCTTTAAGGTCTTTGAATACGGAGAAAAACATCAAATCAAAACGAAGATATTTTGGCATGAGGCACTGTCTTGTTAGTGCATCTGAAAAGTTGTTTTGTGTCAGTAATAGATCTGAAGCAACCTGTTTTCTGGAGAGGGGAGAAACTCAAACCACCTTTCTCTTTTCAACCCCATCAATAGGTTTTCTATTCGTAAGAGTTTTGTGGGCTGCACTTAGAGATACAATGTGTGTAGGCCTACTCAAGATGAGGAGAGTATGACAAGGAGTGCTTGGTAATATCAGGTTTGCTTTGACCATACCTCTATTTCCAGTTTGTCTATATTTTAAGCACACTTTTTACCATATCTATTCATAAAAATAAGGCTTTGAATTTGTACCCTTTAAAACTTGTTTACTAAACTGATTCATTTAGCATGTCTCTCTTGGTCCACATTAATGTATCATTGCACTCAAGCACATTTACATACGGCCTGGAGTTAGACAGCCTCTATACACAAAATAACTGCAGTGAGATTCAGGGTTCTCAAGGTGTCGCGCATATTCTAAATTAGGTTAGGTTTGTTTTCAAAGGGTTATGGCACCACTCTTCTTGCTGTATATAACATGTATACTAAACTACTCTCAAAGTACTTAAAATATAGACACAATTAGTTCTGTTGTGACTAGAGTTGGAAAGGGAGTGAATATATGGAATTTTATCAGTACCTTTTTGGGTAATTCAGATTATCACAGGTGTCTATAATTATCTCTTTCCCTCTATGTGGACCTTTGATCACACTCTGATAAGGTTGATCAATTCAAACAATAATGTTATCGAAGAGAAATTTCATGGAGTTTAAACACGGTCTTCTGCCACTTCAACTAGGTAGTGTTACTATAATGTGGTCTGATGAAACACAGGACCTAATATGTTTCCAACTGTTCCAAGATTCAATATTCTATAACTGCCACACAACTACAGTTAGTAGTATTTGCTTTCAGTACAGCAGCATACTCTTACAGAACTCAAACAGAGATTCCTTTGTCATAACCTCGGAAGCGAATACCCTTGCCTTCATATTAAGAACAGACTTGGGGTAGCTCACCATGCTTTCATAAGAATGCGTTCAAAGTACCTTAAATAGCACCATTATTGAAGTCCCATTCTTTGTAGGTTTATATTTAGGATAATGTTTGACAGCTTTGTCATTCTATTTTTTATTTGAACATCGTCTAATAAGACACTTAGTATGTATAAATAAAGCCATTCAATTCCAAGAAATCTACATGCATCCTGACTAATTGGTATAGGCAATTTCCTACCTACAGAGCATAAAAAGATGGTGAAGACATTTATTATTACATGAACACATATAGCAGTTATGTCACGGATAGCTAGGAGTGGTGAGTGTGGAGTCAGGCACAGAGAGCAATGCTTCCAATGCATAAGTTTATTAGCTGGGTCTAGCCAACAAACAGGCAAAAATACCAATAAACAGGTATGTCCCTAAGACCAGGGAAAATAACAGACAGCAAAACGTAAACACAACAATCCCACCACTGACAGTGAGAATAAGCCTGCACAAAAGCAGGGGGGACATGGAAGTTTAAATAGGCCAATAATTAACAACAAATAAGTAACAGGTGAAACAATCAAGACAAAACTAACAGAAAAGAAAAAGGAATCGGTGGCAGCTAGTAGACCACCGCCCGAACAGGGAGAGGAGCCACCTTCAGTGGAAGTCGTGACAAGTTAACAATAATATAGCACTAATATGGCCATACTTCAACAACAGTAGCTCTTTATCCTTCTTTCTGAGAAGGCACAACATGTTCCTCCTCCATATCTATATTTCTATCTATAATTATTCCTTCTCAGGGCATCTCTGAAACCATGTCCATGCCAACTGAACTGAATCACCATCAACTTAGTGAATACCATTGGTATTTACAATGAGGATTTCAGCAAAAAATATATATATACATAAAAATTGTTACACACTTCTATTTATTTTACTATGCCAATATGTCTTTGCTTTCAATGTTTTGGTGTCAAACTAGTGGCAGTTGTAAAAAAAACAAACAGTATATGTAAGTTGCAGAGCTAATTGAAAATAATGCCATTGTTGATTAGGACAACCGTACATTAATATAGTTGTTTAACCCTCTAGAGTCTAAGCTAAGCTAACATATGAAATTGTTTTAAGATGACTTAGACATTTAAGGCCCCTTAAGAAAAATCATTGGATGAAACATTGAATTTGGCATTACTGCTAATAGCCAATCGAAATGCACAGGATAACAGATTCACTACATGGAACAACAGATAGAGAAACAGACACTTTTTGGGGGGACTATCTGAGAGATACAGTGCATTCAGAAAATATTCAGACCCCTTGACTTCCTCCACATTTTGTTACGTTACAGCCTTATTCTAAAATTGATTAAATCGTTTTTTCCATTCATCAAACTACACACAATACCCCATAATGACAAAGAAAAAAAAACTGTTTTTTTCTCCAACATTTTCTAATTTATTACAAATTAAAACCAGAAATATAACATTTAAATAAGTATTCAGACCCTTAACTCAGTACTTTGTTGAAGCACCTTTGGCAGCGATTACAGCCTCAAGTCTTCTTGTGTATGACGTTACAAGCTTGGCACACCTGTATTTGGGGAGTTTCTCCCATTCTTCTCTGCAGATCCTCTCAAGCTCTGTCAGGTTGGACGAGGATCGTCGCTGCACAGCTATTTTCAGGTTTCTCCAGAGATGTTCGATCGGGTTCAAGTTCGGGCTCTGGCTGGGCCACTCAAGGACATTCAAGCCACTCATGCATTGTCTTGGCTGTGTTCTTAGGGTCATTGTCCTGTTGGAAGGTGAACCTTCGCCCCCAGTCTGAGGTCCTGGAGGAGGCTCTCTGGAGGAGGTTTATTCAAGGATCTCTCTGTTCCGTTCATCTTTACCTCGATCCTGACCCGTCTCTCAGTCCCTGCCGCTGAAAAACAACCCCATAGCATGATACTGCCACCAACATGATTCACCGTAGGGATGGTACTAGGTTTCCTCCAGATGTGACGCATGGCATTTAGGCCAAAGAGTTAAATCTTGGGTTCATCAGACCAGAGAATCTTGTTCAGGCAAATGAGAAATAAGTGCACTCAGGCTATCCGGAAGGCCAAAGATAGTTACTTTAAGGAGCAACTCTCTCTCTGTTGGTCTAACCCCAAGAAGTTCTGGGAAATGGTTAAAGACCTAGAGAATAAACCCTCCTCCTCATAGCTGTCTATGTCCCTTCATGTTTATGATGTGGTGGTTACTGACAAGAAGCACATGGCTGAGCTCTTTAATCACCACTTCATTAAGTCAGGATTCATATTTGACTCAGCCATGCCTCCTTGCCTGTCCAACATTGCCTCATCTCACCTCCCTTCTAATGTGACTATCCCCGATGTTTCTCCCTCTTTTTCCCCTGCCCCTCTACAAAGTTTCTCCCTGCAGGCATTCACCAAGTCTGAGGTATTGAAGGAGCTCCTTAAACTTGACCCCAAAAAAACATCTGGGTAAGATGGTATAGACCCTTTCTTCTGTAAGGTTGCTGCCCCTATCATCGCCAAGCATATCTCCAACCTTTTTAACTTGTCTCTCCTTTCTGGGGAGGTTCCCATTGCTTGGAAGGCAGCCACGGTTCATCCTTTATTTAAAGGGGGAGATCAAACTGATACTGACTGTTATAGGCCTATTTCTATTTTGCCCTGTTTATCAAAACTTGTCGATAATCAACTGACTGGCTTTCTTGATGTCTATAATACACTCCGGGTATGCAATCTGGTCTCTGCTCAGGTTATGGATGTGTCACTACAATCTTAAAAGATCCTCAATGATATCACCATTGCCCTTGATTCTAAGCAATATTGTGCTGCTATTTTTTATTGACTTGACCAAAGCTTTTGATACGGTAGACTATTCCATTCTTGGGGGTCGGCTAAGGAGTATTGATGTCTCTGAGGGGTCTTTGGCCTGGTTTGCTAACTACCTCTCTCAAAGAGTGCAGTGTATAAAGCCAGAACATCTGCTGTCTCAGCCACTGCCTGTCACCAAGGGAGTACCCCAAGGCTCAATCCTAGGCCCCACGCTCTTCTCAATTTACATCAACAACATAGCTCAGGCAGTAGGAAGCTCTTTCTTCCATTTATATGCAGATTATACAGTTTTATACTCAGCTGGCCCCTCCCCGGATTTTGGGTTAAATGCTCTACAACAAAGCTTTCTTGGTGTAAAGCAAGCTTTCTCTTTTCTCTAACCTTGTTCTGAACACCTCCAAAACAAAGATCATGCGGTTTGGTAAGAAGAATGACCCTCTTCCCACAGGTGTTATTACTACCTGTGAGGGTTTAGAGCTTGAGGTGGTCACCTTATACAAGTACTTGGGAGTACGGCTAGACGGTGCACTGTCCTTCTCTTAGAACATATCAAAGCTGCAAGCTAAAGTAAAATCTAGACGTTGTTTCCTCTCTCGTAATCACTCCTCTTTCACCCCAGCTGCCAAACTAACCCTGATTCAGATGACCATCCTACCTATGCTAGATTACGGAAACATAATTTATAGATCGGCAGGTAAGGGTGCCCTCGAGCGGCTAGATGTTCTTTGCCATTCGGCCATCAGATTTCCAACCAATGCTCCTTAAAGGACACATCACTGCACTCTATACTCCTCTGTAAACTGGTCATCTCTGTAAACTGGTCATCTCTGTATATGTATGGGGCGGCAGGGTAGCCTAGTGGTAAGAGCATTGGACTAGTAACCGGAAGGTTGCAAGTTCAAACCCCCTAGCTGACAAGGTACAAATCTGTCGTTCTACCCTTGAACAGGCAATTAACTCACTGTTCCTAGGTCGTCATTGAAAATAAGAATTTGTTCTTAACTGACTTGCCTAGTAAAATATATATATTTTTTAAATAATCATCGCAAGACCCACTGGTTATTGCTTATTTATAAAGCCCTCTTAGGCTTCACTCCCCCCTATCTAAGATATCTACTGCAGCCCTCATCCTCCACATACAACACCTGTTCTGCCAGTCACATTCTGTTAAAGGTCCCCAAAGCACACACATCCCTGGGTCGCTCATCTTTTCAGTTTGCCGCAGCTAGTGACTGAACGAGTTGCAACAAACACTCAAACTGGAGAGTTTTATCTCAATCTCTTCATTTAAAGATTCAATCATGGACACTCTTACTGATAGTTGTGGTTGCTTTGTGTGATGTAGTCTTGCTTTGTGCTGTTGTCTGTGCCCAATAATGTTTGTACCATGTTTTGTGCTTCTACCATGTTGTTGTTATGCTGTGATGCTACCATGCTGTGTTGTCATGTGCTGCTGCCTTGCTATGTTGTTGTCTTAGGTCTCTCTCTATGTTGTGTTGTGTTGTCTCTTTTGTTGTGATGTGTGTATTGTGCTATATTTATATTGAATTTATTTGGTATTTTTTATCCCAGGCCCACGTCCCCACAGGAGGCCTTTTGCCTTTTGGTATGCCGTCATTGTAAATAAGAATTTGTTCTTAACTGACTTTTGCCTAGTTAAATAAAGGTTCAATAAAATAAATATAGAAGGTGTGTGCCTTTCCAGATTTGGTCCAATCAATTAAATTTACTACAGGTCGACTAAAATCAAGTTGTAGACTTATCTCAAGGATGATGCAATGGAAACAGGATGCACCTGAGCTCAATTTCGAGTCTCATAGCAAAGGGTCTGAATTCATATCTAAATAAGGTATTTTTGTTTATTATTTGTATTAAATTAGCTAACCTTTCTAAAAAACAATTTTGTTTCTTTGTCATTATGGGGTATTTTTGTTTAGATTGATGAGGAAAAAAATTAATTTATTACATTTTAGAATAAGGCTGTAACATAACAAAATATGGAAAAAGTTAACAAAATGTGGAAAAAGTGAACGGGTCTGAATATTTTCTGAATGCACAGTATACTTCCTTTAATTTTTTTAACTGGTACTGGGGACCTTTAGATGAGTCTTGTGATGCTTGTGTGCATGCTATTGCGGGTGTAGAAAAATGCTTGTGTTCCTAGCTCCAATAGTGAAGTAGTATCTAACAGTTCAGTAGGATCTAAAAACGATTCACAACAATACACACCAATCTAAAAGTAAAAGAATGGAATTAAGAAAGAAAGAAATATTAGCTCGAGCAATGTCGGAGTGGCATTGACTAAAATACAGTAGAATAGAATACAGTATATACTTATGAGATGAGTAAAGCAGTATGTAAACATGATTTAAACATTATCAATGTGACTAGTCTTCCATTAAAGTGGCCAGTGACTCCAAGTCTATGTAGGGCAGCAGCCTCTAAGGTGCAGGCTTGCTTAACCGGGTGGAAGCTGGCTAGTGATGACTATTTAACAGTCTGATGGCCTTAAGATAGAAGCTAATTTTCAGTCTCTCGGTCTAAGCTTTGATGCACCTTTACTGACCTCGCCTTCTGGATAGCGGGGTGAACAGACATTGGCTCAGGTGGTTGATGTCCTTGATGATTTTTTTTGCCTTCCTGTGACATCAGATGCTGTAGGTGTTTGTTTTAGCTGTGTCAGTATCACCTTAATATGTACGAATGTGTATTTTTCTTATTTTGTTAACAAATTAAACATTTGAGAGTTTAACATCTAGCGCACCATCTGTAAAAATTGTATCACTTAAAAAAAGATCCTGCCAACATATTTGATTTAACATGAACTGAAGTCCTCAACCATCCTCTTAATTAGCAGCATTACGGACAGGGCATGTTGAGCCAACTCACAAGAAGTGTGATTAGCAGGAGGACTTGATATTCCGTAGATGGGCTCACCTCGGGTTCAAGATGAAACAGACTCTGATTGGACTAAATTAAACCTCCCACCCCTGAGAGTGTTTCCCAGGGCAGTAATTTGGAACATTTTCAAATGGGCCTCAGATGCCTTGAGTTAATTAAAAATTAACCAGAAATGATTAATCGACATCCTTTATCAGAGTTACATTAACAGACTTTTATTAGCTTGACTAACAAATGGGAATTTGCTATCAAATTACTGTGGTCAGAAAGTGGCATCAATCAAAAAGCAGTATGTAGTTTTCTTGAACTTCTCTTTGTTCAAGGTTGACATTGTGGTTTGTACATGACTGCAGCGTGTTGAGGCATAGCCTATCACCTTACATTTATTACGTTTCAGGAGAAGACTCAGATGCAGACAGTGTCGAAGTAACACAAGTTTATTACCAGAACAGGGTGCAGACAAAACGACAGGTCAAGGGCATGCAGAGGTCAGTTATTCAAATCAGAGTCCATAAAGTACAGAACGGCAGGCAGTCTCGGGGTCAGGGCAGGCAGAGATCAATAACCCAGTGTGGTGTGACAAGGTACAGAACGGCAAGGAGGCTCTGGGTCAGGGCAGGCAGAAAGGTCCAAATCGGGAAAACTAGAAAACAGGACGAACAAAACAAACTGGCAACAGACAAACAGAGAACACAGGTAAAAATACATTCGTGATAATTGGGAAGATAGGCGACACCTGGATGGGGGTGGAGACAAGCACAAGGCAGGTGAAACACATCAGGGTGTGACACATTTTGCCAAAAGTATATTGTCAATGGATCCTTTTTATACAAAAAAAATCTTCAATTTTTGGGGTTACATTTGAAATGATTGAACACTTTTCCTTCACATGCTGACAGAAACCAACTTATCAGGTCAGTAATGTATTTCATATTTGAATTTAGAGATGCCAATTGGACAGTGTTTCACAACACAAGCAGCAAATTAAGACATTGATTCACTCCCTTAGTGCTTCTAACAAGGATCTGTGCTATTTGGATACTTGGATGTGCTATTTGGATACTTGGATACTTGGATGTCCCTACCCAATGGAATTTGAAATTTAAAATGGTTAACGTAGGGGTTAAGGTTAGGGTTAGGTAAGGGTTATGGTTAAAGTCAGGGTTAGGATAAGGGTCAGGGTTAATGTTAGGGTTTAGGGTAGTGATGTTGCAAGGATCCCGGATAACACTAACCTTAAGTCCTCATTTCTATGTAACTGTTATTCAAAAACATTAATTGTGCAGCTTAATTACACTAATTGAAATGATTTCAGAGGATACACATCAATGCCTTAGCCTGGGTTGCTATCTTACTCACTAAGCAAATTAATGAACTGCATTGTCAAACCTTATTTAGGGAGCTTTATTCTCTGTTGCAGTTAAGTTCTTAAGTGGCCTAGCTGCTCCTATGCATTCGAAAGGTTTATACAGGAACTTTAAGTAACACTTTAAAACCTGCAGGTATTTTGCATGATGGGGTTGTTATGGCATTGTAATACTGGTCATAAGCATTTTAACCCCATTTAATGTCTGATTATCATCTCAAAATGATTCTGACAAATTACCAGCCATTTTAAATAAGTTTAAATGTTGGTTCCTTAGAGAGACATAACACATTATAACCCTTATTATAATGCTTGTAAAGAGTTATAAAGCATTATACCTGTAATATTTAAATGTTAGAGAAGATTTATTTGAAAGTACTGTTAAAGTACATAAGCCACCAACAAGGTTTTGTCTCCTGTAATAGCCTAAATCTTCAAAATACGGAAAAACATTTAATATCCGTCAATATTTCCATCCAAAACCCATCTGGTGATCTTTCTGCTTCTCTTTCCAGTTGTTCCTGGCTACACACGCTGGGCTCCTTCAATCAACACCAGTCCTATTAATCCCTGTACGGCAGCAGGGCTAATGTGATGATGGTTACGAGCATGTCCCACTAATGGCTGAGACTAAAGAGCTGCAGGAACGCCTGCCTGGTGGCCCCAATATAGAGTGAAACTCCCAAAAGGAGACGTCTGTCGGATGTATTTCTGTCTCCCTCTCCATGACACTGTGATTCTGTCATTCACACAGCAACAACATCTGGAACGCTGAGTTTAATAGGCCACCATCAGTCCCATCTCATTTGGGTTACTAATCAAACAATTGAATTAAAAACTACGACGAATAAGTATTCAAAGACAGAAACGTAGTTAAAAAGCAACGCTAGAATTAAATATGAATTTGATTATTTGTCACTTTATTGATAAAAGTGAGGCAATTGTGGTGGACTAACTCACAAATCAACACAAGTGACTGCTTCCTAAATACTGTATAAAGGAAATGAAACAACTGAAACACCCAGGGTAAGTAGTTCAGTGTTCCTCATCCAGTCTGTCCTTCCTGATCCTCCCATCCCTCTGAGGCCAACTTGGACCTGGGGCCCTAGGAGCTCTTCCAGAGGCCTTGTGATTCATGCACCCCCTTTTTTAAAACTTTTTTATCTAGTTTTAGCCGTTCAAGGCCTGGAGTGTTTAAAAATAATAATAATTTGCTCTCTAGCAACTTGGGAAGGCTTGCTGGTAACTCATTACCCTGTAACAGCGATCAGATTCCACCCGTCATCTGCCATTGTTCAGAGCAGCGTATTTTGACGTAGACATAACTTTATAGGCAGAGGAGAGTGAGAGGAGAGTGAGCCTACCACTGGACAGAGTATGTTAGGATAGGTGTTTCATAATGGTAGGTCAGTGGTACAGGGAAAGTCCATAAACTTCAGTTGTACTGGTACAGTAATTAAATTACCTGTCTCATAGAAGCACCTGTTCTTTTCATCTAAGGACTACACCATTTACTAAATCTTCATTATTAATGCCAATTTACATAAATGTTACCAAGTTTCAGATTCCAGGTGCTTTACATGCAAAGAGAGAAGGCATCTCTTTTGGTTAAGATCAAGTGTAGTATATGTTCTTATCAACAAAAAAAACTAAAAAGAGATAGAGAAGGCACTGAACTGCTTTAATAACTTGTAGTAATTTCAAGGTCATATCAGAGTAAGATCCCTGTGGAAGGATGGTACCATCCGATAATATTGAGTGCACACAATCACATGCAGCCTTTGCCCTGATTAAATTATCCCCCAGTCAGCATGTTCAGTACATGGGCCCGGATGGCTTCGTCAAATAAATTAAATCATTAAGTAGCAGGGGTCCTATAGATGTGGCCTTTCGCAAATTATGCTGCACACGCTGTTCAGAGAAAAGGTTTCCAGCTGTGCAACTTTATATGAATAACTCTGGAAATTCAGCCTCTGCTTAATTTAGCAGAACCACCCCACCTCCTTCATTTCGTTGTGCATGTGGGTTGTAAATGTAATTATAAAAATGCAATTTTCACCACTGCTTCACTTGATTATATCAACTTGTTGAGATTTTTCCATCTGAATTAATCAATAAATAAATACATACATTGGGTACCCTCTGTATTGTTACTCAGAACAACATAACAACTCATCGTTACAGAGCCTTTCTTAAATTACACAGTAATTCATATTTATTAGGTCTGTTGTTTTCTGTTGTGTGTCTGCACCAGCCAAAACTGTTTTCGGTCGTTTCTCTTTGGTATTTTTGTTATTTCCATGTTTATTTTAATAAATATGGACACATTCCACGCTGCATCTTGGTCCTCACCTTCTTCCACCAACATCGGCCGTTACACTGGGAGACAAATTCACCTTTCAGCAGGACAATAACCTAAAACATAAGGCCAAATTGGTACTGGAGTTGCTTATCAAGACGACATTGAGTTGCCTAGTGACAGTTTTGTCTTAAATCGGCTTGAAAATCTATGGCAATACTTGAAAATGGCTGTCTAGCAATGATCAACATCCACTTGACAGACGTTGAAAAATTTCAAAAAATAATGATATATATATATATATATATATACATATATATATATATATTTTATAAACTCTTAGAAATTTACCCAGATAGACTCACAGCTGTAATCCCTGTCAAAGGTCATTCTAACTATTGACTCAGAGGTGTGAATACTTATGTAAATGAGATATTTCAATATTTCATTGTCAAATAATTTTCCAGAACTTTCTAAAATCATGTTTTCACTTTGACATTATGGGATATTGTGTGTAGATGGGTGAGATCTATTTATTTATTTAATCAATTTTGAATTCAGGCTGTAACACAAAAAAATGTCAAATAAGTCAAGCGGAATGACTATTTTCTGAAGGCAATGTGCATCTCATTATGCCCTACATGACTCCATATATAAAACAGGGAATTGACATTACTGTCTCTAACAAACCACTGTTTACGTAAACAATTCAGTATAAAAACCTCTATAATTTCAACTCAATACATGGGCCTACCGTCTATAGCTACCCACTGTATACATGAACAATTTGGGTTAAAAAAACGCAAGCATTTCAATTCAATACATGCCTACACAATATGGCACTCTCTATGGTCAAATTATCCAATTCCCAATCATTCAATGTCATCACTTTTTACGATGTCTAAATATAGTGAAACAGTTTAGGAGATAGTTTCATTGGACTTCCCAGGTCTTCCCCTCAGGTGATAGTACAAACTGCAGAATCCCACGCTGCTGCCCCCTGCTCAGGTCCATGCTGTTCAGACCAACTGATGTGCCTGACTTTGCCTTGAGTGAGAGAGGAGAGAGAGAGTCCCTATAGACCCTTTAGCCTCTGTTTTGAAGTCTTGGTGATCTAAATGAGGATGTCAATCCTGGGTCCTGCTTTCATCTGTACAAAGCTATGCTGGCTCAATGAAAGTACTCTGCAGTGATTAGCCACTGACTGGTTTTCTCCAAACACAGTGTGGTTTCACATGAGATGGTTGTTGAGGTAGATTGCCCGTTTGGTTGCTTGCATTTAGCTAATTAAAATTGGTGGTCTTTCAAGTACTGCTTGTGGTATTGTTTGTTGTGTGAGAAATTACATTTATTGTAGATGATACAAATGTATTTTAACATCTGACAACTTGCAATCTTACTTATGGTAAATGTTTCTATTACTAAAAGCAACATTTTCAGTTGCTTTCATATCTTGCTGAAGGGTCTTCACCCCTGCAAATCTTTTTTCCATATCTGTTGTTGCGGAAACAATTTCCATTCTGCTGTTGTGATTGTTAGACTTCCTCTCTCACGTCACCATTTAATACCAATCTCAAAAGCATCTCTTCTCTCTATTGCTCCACCTCTGCTGACAAAAAAGGGGTTCACACTCAAACATGTTTTCTCTTTCTAATGTTTCATTGAACTCCTTGAGCTACCATGTCTCTCTTGAATGTGTGTTGCTTTTACGGTGCATTTACACTGATACATACAGTACATTGTATTTGCAAACAACAAAACACCAAATCTACATATTTGCTCGAAGTATTATTTACCCTTCAGGGCACCATAATGTATGACATACTCTTAAGGTAAGACTTAAACAGGTGTGCTGGTGCCTGGAAATTCGATTTCGCTGCATTGCCTGCTGGGATGTCTTGCTCCCTGTCCTCCTTGTTAGCGGTCTATGCT